>NC_080466.1:3140000-3300000 GCF_030265055.1 Doryrhamphus excisus | reverse complement strand
GCCCAGTAAAACGTAAACACCAACTTCCCAGAGTTGTTCTTTCACTTGTTGGAATAATTCCGTATTGCCAGTTTTTCGTTTGTCCAGTCTTGAAATTTAGTTTGAATCAAAAACAAACTTTCCGTATCAGTCCAGTGCCGATTGCTGGCCTCCATTTTGAAAACTGAAGAACGTCTGAAGCTGCGTGTTACGTCATATCTGAGCATGCGATATGATCAATTTAACCAGGAAAAGGATCAAATTCAAGCTTGCTAATATTTTATAATTCAACTGGGTACATGTTTTATATAGATATATATTTTCTTTTGACTTATGGACTTATGAATGGCGTATAGAAGGGTTTAGATTCTGTTCCACAGATGGCGCTAATGCACACGAAAGCTGCTTGCCAACCGCCAATAAAGTACAGAAGAAGAAGAACGCACCCTGACTACAAGATACCTCAATCGGATTGGGGAAAGGAATATTCCACCCCTGTTAATCCGATTATATATTCATTCGGATTGGCACTATTCTTTCGGAAAGAGGCGTATACAAAGGTTAAATTCTTTCCGTTTGAGCAAATAAACCAAATGCAATTGGAATATTTGGGTCCACGTATACGTGGATATTGACATATTTGCAAATGACAATTAATAAATGTTAATTATAAAAAGTGATATTGGATAATTCCTCACGGCACACCTGACAATTTCTCAAGGCACACGAGTGTGCCGCGGCACAGTGGTTGAAAATCACTGCTCTAGAACCCCAATATATAGTATCGCGTCACAATTCTGGATCAATTTAATCTTTGTAGTCATTGCTTTTACATCACCAGGGGGCCCAAAAAATAGGTAAAATTTCAAATTAATGAAAGGGGGGGTGTGGGGGCGGGCGTTTCTCTCCAATGAGAATTCCTGGCTGCACCTCTGCTAGTGTCAATATATGAAAAATGAATCTTAAAATCACCACACAAAAACAAATATTACTTTTTGAAGACAACTTTACGTATATATATATATATATATCACATGTGAAACTTCCAGAGGATGAGACGCCTTCGTTAAGGAGACTTTTGATAGAAGCTGCTCTTGTCCGATTAATTTATGTTTTGGCTTATTAGCTTATTAGCTTAGCCCTCTTGACTGTCGCACACGTACGGCTGCGTGAGCTGGCATTTGACTGATGATCACACGTGAGGCTCCGAAGCTCACCGTTATCTCTCAACTGTTGTTCTTCAAATGCCATATTAAAGCTTTATAATACGCTACCCCCCCCTTGAGATAGTGTTTGTGGCATGTGTTGGCAGTTAGGTTCCACACTGCAGACATGATTGATTGTGTTTTGAAGGAAAGCGGGACGACTAACACTGCCAGAGACGTTAGGGTGGGATACCACAGGTGATCGGCGTTTATGGGCATATGCCAATCACATGATTGTTGACGTGAATTAGACGATACTGATCAATGGCTGAGCTATCACAGCATCCCTAATTTTAGAACAGGGGTGGGCAAACTACGGCCCCGGGGCCACATGCGGCCCACCAAGCATTTAAATCCGGCCCGCCAGTTGCTTTTAAGTATTTAAATTTTTAACATACCAGCTGGCAACAAGACTTTCAAGTCGGATGTCTTTTTTAGTAAAAAAAAAACAAAAAAAATTAGACAAATATTTCAAGGCGGACTGTTTGACTGTGTTGAATTATAAGCATAAAATCGTGTTTGTTAAATATATGTTCTGGCCCCCCACACAATTTTGTTAACTCAATGCGGCCCACGAGTCAAAAAGTTTGCCCACCCCTGTTTTAGAACCTTGAGATGAGTTTTTCAGTGGATGATGCCACTTCAGCAATCATGGCCAAAAAAGACTAAAAAGTCGATAATAAAGATAATTTCACATTTGTCTTTATGCTTCACTGAGTGTAGAATTTTGCACTTTGAACGCACCGTAGTTGTGTGTAGTGACTTGCTCCAACTCGACTCCAATTCCATCTGTTCATGGTTCATCTTTCAGTATCATTCATTAGTGTTCATCACTTTAATAAGAGGCGTATTTGGCAAGTGAGTAATGGCAGTTAAACGCGGAGAAGCCGAATCCAATGTGATCATTCCGTCAGTCACTGTTAATGTCAAGCTAGCAGCGGAGTTTGAAGGAGAGAGCGAAAATTGTATTGTAACCATATATATTTTTTTAGTAGTGCATATGCAGACATTACCTATGTCAAGTCCAAGCTGCTGTCGAAGGTTCAAAACCCACATAGTGTTTGTCTTTAACCCTCCTCCTCTCCCAGGCTGCCTCACGTCATCAGCAGAATGGGCGCCAGTGAAGTGGTGGACGTCAATCTGTTCTGCCTCGTGGCCATGGACTTCTACCGGCATCAGATTGATGAGGAGCTGGACCGCAGGGCCTTCCAGTCTGTCTTTGAGACTGTAGCTTCACCGGGAAGTCCTTACCACCAGCTGCTGGGCTGTCTGCAGTCAATCCATCAGGATACGACACTCTGAGGGAGTGAGGGAGAATGAAGTGGACTCTGAGGCAAAGCTGTGCGGTGACAAATGTGGTGAGCTTTTCTCATTCGAGGAATGAGCAGCAGTAGTTACCTCTAACTACCCCTCTTCAGATGAGATCTAAGGTATACAGTAATGTCCATCCATCCATGTATGTAAGATGTGAGAGGAGAACCAGACACCATATGTAACAACCCCACAACCAGTCGTCGTTCCTGTTCTATATAGCACCTTGATGAAAGCAGAATGAGATGATTTATCCGACACTTTCTTTGAATAGTATCATATAGAGTCATTTTACAAGATTTCAAATTGCATCTATTTTTCAATGTATTTTTCTTGTGCTTGTCAGGACTGACTGCTCATTCTTTAAAAATATAAATATATATTTAAGCTTTGTGTGGTCGTCCTAATAAGCACACTTATTGGAGGAGTCAAATGTTTATTTTGTGTGTACGACAATGATCACTTCTAGCTTATTTTCGTTATTGTGATCAAGAATAATGCAACACAATTGTTTATGCTACTTCAAAATAATACTAATAAGTTTTGCCACATGGCAACATGTCACATAGATTAGAACGGAATGAACAAAAACACCAAAATCTACGCTACTTCAGTTGTCATCCTTGTTTAAAATGGTGTTTGATTATTCCACCACGTGTTCCCAAATGATTCCATGTGTCCATCTCTTGTTCCTTACTTAGAACACTCAGGCTGTAAGATGTGATGTGTCTCACTTCAATGTTGTAAAAAGTAAATGAATATGTAAGCCATTGTGCATGATAGAATTGTACAAACATAAGGAGAGTTCTTACAGTACCAATATGTTGTGTTTGTTTGGTTTTTTTTTGTTTTTTTAATGCACATAAGATCATGAAAGCTACGTGACCACGGAATGCACCAAGCTGTGTATTTAAACAAAGACTCGGGTTGCCTGGCACTGTGCTAGGGTGTCATGGTGTGTACATACACTTGCCTTAGATAAGGATGACGTCCTGTACACTGAGCGCTTGCTTGAAAGCATGCTTAGCACTAGCGCTAACGCTTCTTGCATTATTGCCTTTAGTGTACGCTATGTAGATGGATACAGTTGCCATGACTCTCGTGCGGGCCTAAAGGCGACACAAGCCAAAGGCAGCCTTGTTACCATGGCGACAAACCGCAGCTTTGACAAATCAGACAAAAGAATTGTTGATAATGTCAGAGCGCAGCAGGTGTTTTTCCTCTTGAGTTAAGCTTTAAATCAGTAGAAGGTAAAAAAAAATGTTCCAAACGCCTAGGACCTGGTCTTGATAAGTACGTTCTGCAAGAAAAAATGATGCATTTTTATGTTGAGGTCCGTTTAAACTCTAAAGGCAATGCAAGTTTGACCGTGTTAACTTGTGTATTAACACAATAAATAAATCAGTCCTCTGCTGCTTGGTAGACTGCAGCTGTTATTGGAATTCTTGTGTGAAACCACACCTTTAAGCAGATTAACGTTTTTTTTTTTCCCCTCATTCTGATTTTCAAGATACAATGTACTACTTAAAATGTCAACCGGAATTACTGCAAAACAAGATTTGAATGTGTTAAAGTGATTGGTTTGTTTCAGCATCTCCCCTTGAGCAGCAAAAGCCTGAGTGGCAATGGGGACTCTGCAGGGGATAATAAGATTACCCTGAAATCTTTGGTGGTTTGAGAAGATGGTTTAGGACAACATTATGGTAAGCTGTTTTAATTTGCTTCCTCAATAAAAGAGTCTTGATTGTATTTTTTTTACTACATTTTGACTGGAAAATATGATAGAAACCGGAATCAAGCATTTGCGATAACTTGTAATGAGTCTCTTATAGTGCTGTGGAGGAATTTTTGGTGTTTTTTTTTTTGGCAGACAGCAGAATCCATGGTTCCTTTAATCACAGCAAGTCCTGAAGCGGCAAAACAGCCTGAGACCATCACACTACCACCACCATATTTTACTGTTGGTACGGTTTTCCTTTTATGTCAGATGTAATCCAGGTGTAACACACCTTCCAAAAACTTTGTGACAGTAAATCTGCCATTCGTTTGAAGGTTTTTCGTAAACAGGAAGTGAATGGTGGAACTGGGAAAACACTAATATAAAGGTTGTTTTAAGGTCTGAATGATGCACATACGAATACATGACCTGAGTTTTAAAAGTAACAAAGATTAGAATAATTGAATAAATCCAGGACACATAATCAGACAGCGGTGTCCATGAAATAACGAGAAATTGTGGAACTTGTTATAAATCACATGATGGTGATCATTAGTGAGAAATCAATGAATTCAGACACTCGTGTTCCTTAAATTGTAATGCATGAATTCAGGATATGTGATAAAAAGACATTGTTTTTTCATTAAATAATGAATTCACAATGAATGATATCAGACATTTGAACACTGGGGTTCATTAAATGATAAATTAATTCAGGATAAACTATATCAGACACTTGTGCTGTTTCATCAATTGACTTGTAACGATACAAAATGAATATTTAAATGACCGTAACGACAAAAATAATAATGTGTTGCACTTTTTTTTATGGGCAATTTAAAAGATAATCTGCTTTTAATGATGTTTTGGACAGTGGTGTTTAATGGCCTCATTCCAGGATTGGAACAGTTCAATATTTCCTCCACATCCAGTCCCTCCTCGCAGCCCACTCTCCTCCTCCTCCTCCTCCCCCCAGCCCTCGTCCTCGTAAGGCTACTTGGCCAGATGGTGCAGCCTTTTCTTTTGTTTACTCATCCGCCATGAGTTGCCCTAACTGGTCCTAGCTACTCAAGTATGGATGCTGCCTGGGAGCCGCCATTCGACAAGTAAGTCAATAGCGCTAAGCTAGCTAACTCTCCACCAACGCCTTTTAGTGGCTTATGTGTCATTAAAAAACAGCTTTGACTTTGCAATCTTAGCTTCATAAAGTTTTTTTTTTTGCTTCCCGTTTTTTTTTACCTCCTTTTATGAAACATATATACACAAAGCACGGTGTTTTTAGTGTACATTAAAATAGAGCTCCGCTATTTTCTCTGTTGCGTTAAGTTAATTTTTAGTTGTGATTTCTCACCCGAACTTTAGTCAAGTTCTCCACATAACTGTTCCTTGTAAGAGTGACATGCGTGTAAGCCAATGGCAGCCTCTTAAAGCGTGTGTGTACGCCGCCGTTGCCAACGTTACAGCGCCATTCTGTGAGCTTGTGTACGTGGGAGGCGGGGCTATAATGTAAGCAAGGGTGGGTGCGCGTTGGGGAAGAAAAACTTTTTAACTACTGTAAACAGAGGAGAGCGCGTATTATTTTCGCAACACGTTTATTGCATGGCGTGAGTTTGTATCCTGGTTAGTAGTTCGCCGTCGTTTGCAACGTTAATAATGTAACAACCCCAAAGATCTTGTAAAGTAATGTACATTGGCATGAAGACCACTATGTGCTGCGTTGGGAATAGGTGGCTACTTTTTAATGCATGCAGTGATGTAGTAGAGTAGTTTTTGCAACCATATTGACTTTTTTTAAAACAGAATTTAGTGCAAATAAAGGCTCGTGTAATATAACTGATAATGATCTGGTCTTTTTTTGCAGGTGGAGAAGTCTTTCAACTGGAGAGTGATGTAGAGGTCCACTTTAGGAAGGTTGTACCAGAGTCCAAACCTTCACCCCGTGGTGGAGCTCTTCGACTAGAAGATAGATGTTCACTGGATGCCGTGTGCTCCTGCTTGACAGAGACTGAAATGTTTCTAAAATAAATGAGAGAAAATACTCTTGCATAATGTTCAAGCAAGCCGATACCTCATCAAGACGACGTCCTCATGGTGGAAATGATCCCATCCGATCCCAGTCTCCACCCCCGTCTGTCCAGCAGAGGAGAATCCGTACTGTGGAGGTGGCAAGAGGGCGGACGGGGTATGGTTTTACACTCTCGGGCCAAAACCCATGTGTGCTCAGTTGCATCCTGAAAGGAAGCCCTGCGGATTACGTCGGTTTACGTTCAGGGGACCACGTCCTTTCTGTCAATGACATCAATGTCTCCAAGGCGTCCCACGAAGACGTGGTCAAACTCGTCGGACGCTGCACCGGCGTATTGAAGCTGGTCATCGGCGAGACAGAGCGCCACAGGCGACATCATCACCAGCAACGCAGCGCAGGGAGTCGTCACCATAGCAGCAACGCTATGGCCGCATCTTACCAGGACTCGTGCTCCAGTGACGACGAGTTGGACGGCCTTTATGATAACAGCATCAACAACAACAACAACAGCGCCAGGGCTGGCTGTGGAGTTCACGGGGTCTGGTTCAGACCCAAATTGGATTCGAAGCAGCTCGGCATCAACCGGGCTGAGAGGGTGGTGGCAGAGCTGCAATCCGGAGGAATTTTTAACATGATTTTTGAGAATTCCAGCCATTCGTCCAGCAGCTCTGACAAGGAAAGACCTGCACACACTTCATCGTCTAAACCGCGCCCGTCATCCGATGCCGAGTTCCCCGCCTATCGAAACCCCTCCAACCCCGTCCAGCTCTCAGAGGAGGAAATGGCCCAAGTTCTTAATGATGACTCGGTTTTCCTGGACACAGATTTTCAGCGTCTCCACCTTCATCATCACCAACAAGACATGGACGTAGGGGATGGCCGTGACTTGGTCCTCGAGCCCAGTCAGGACATTGTCAACGTGGGCATGATTGTTGGCTACCTGGGCTCCATTGAGCTGGCCTCCACGGGTACCAGCCTGGAGAGTGACAGCCTGCAAGCCATCAGAGGATGCATGAGGCGCCTCAGGGCTGAACACAAGATCCATTCCCTGGTCCTCATGAAGGTCAGCTGCAATATGTCTCATTATACTTATATACTTATATATACTCATTCATTCATTCATTCATTCATTCATTTTCTACCGTTTTTCCTCACGGTGCTGGAGCCTATCCCAGCTGTCTTTGTACACCCTGGACTGGTGGCCAGCCAATCACAGGGCACATATAGACAAACAACCATTCACACTCACATTCATACCTATGGACAATTTTGGAGTTGCCAATTAACCTAGCATGTTTTTTTGGAAAGTGGGAGGAAACCGGAGTACCCGGAGAAAACCCACACACTCCACACAGAGAGGGGGGAATCAAACCCGATCTCTTGACATGTGGCCAATATGCTAAACAATCTGTGATAAGTGATTTTCCGTGAAGTAGGATTTCTTATTTATTTCACAGTTGGAGTATATCAAACCTGTTTAGAACAGTTTAACATTATTAGAGGTGGCTATAATCACATTTATAGTCCAATTATCCAATATAGTAGAGTCAAATTAGCCATTTAATATAAACCTGTATAGGCTCTAGCATAGCCCGCAACGCTAGTGAATATTTCTTTTAAAAATAGTGAAGAATGAAGCCGTAACATTCAAAGTGTAATGTGTTAAATTTTGGACAATTTGGAGTGGCCAATTAAGCATGTTTTTGGAATGTGGGAGGAAACCGGAGTACCCGGAGAAAACCCACGTATGCACGGGGAGAACATGCAAACTCCACACAGAGATGGCCGAGGGTGGAATTGAACCCTGGTCTCCGAGCTGTGAGGTCTGCGCGCTAACCACCGCCCTCTCATTATACTAATATATTATATTAATGCATTTATATGTATATCTGTAAAGACATCACACACATGTTGTATTTTCTGAAATATACAGTAAAACAAGCATTTTAATGATATACCTTCCCCAGGTGTTAATTTCAATCTTGTTTCCTTGCCAGGTCATGTATGACAGTGTGCGTCTATGCAATGACAGAGGGCAGATCCTCGCCATGTATCCTGCAGAAAAACTAGCCTTCAGTGCCTGTTGTCCTGATGACCGACGATTCTTCGGACTGGTCACCATGCAGGCTACAGATGATTGTCAGTTCAACAGAGGACGATACGATGAAGGCGGTTTGAGGACTTCTTGTCACGTGTTCATTGTGGACCCCGACCTGTGTCACCACCAGGTGAGACGCTGTGGTTGGGTATTCTGATGCAGCTTATGCAGCTTACTATCATTATTGAGATACAAATTGATGACTTAGAATGCATGAAGTATTTTTTTTTAAATCTGTACATATTCACTGCATTCAGGATCTGATATTGATTTATTACAGTACATATTAATGAATTAAAACATACAGTAAACCTCGGATATATCGGATTCAATTGTTCCCACTGGTTTTGTCCGATATAAGCGAAATCCGTTATATGCGTATACCGGAAAATGTCCGTTTTACGCATATATCGGATTTATATCCGGTATCTGCGTAAATCGGATTTTATCCGTTATAAAAAGGCACTTCCTTGACTATGTTTCCAATGTACCTGGACGCGCAGGCAACGCTGCAAACGCTGCAAATGACGCCGTATAGCGGACTGTCACGATTCGGCGAATCGGAGCGCCACGATGCGGCCATCCGATATATGCGAGGGAAATTTAATGGAAATGCATTGGAACGGGACTGGAGATTTTGTCCGAAATAGGCGAAATCCGTTATAAAAAATCCGATATATGCAATGAATTTTTATTGGAAATGCATTACAGAAAAATCGGTTCTTTTTTATCTGTCCGTTGTGAGCGAATTTCCGATATATCCGAGTCCGATATATTTATTTTAATAATATAATAATAGCGGCACGGTGGTCGAGTGGTTAGCGCGCAGACCTCACAGCTAGGAGACCAGGGTTCAATTCCCAATCTCTGTGTGGAGTTTGCATGTTCTCCCCGTGCATGCGTGGGTTTTCTCCGGGTACTCCGGTTTCCTCCCACATTCCAAAAACATGCTAGGTTAATTGGCGACTCCAAATTGTCCATAGGTATGAATGTGAGTGTGAATGGTTGTTTGTCTATATGTGCCCTGTGATTGGCTGGCGACCACATTTTTTTTTCATAGGAACGCAATGATAAATTATACATATTTTATTATTTTAAAATTCCCTTTCATAAATGGTACTTTCTGCTGTGGCGTTTTATCTAATGAGGACCTGGTCTTGTTTTGCTCAGGTCCACTTAGGTGTAGCCAGACGGTTCGGCTTTGAATGCACCCCTGAGCCAGACACCGGAGGCTGTCTGGAGTTCCCACCCAGCTCTCAGTCTCTCCTCCACTTTGTGTCTGTACTCTACCGGGACATGGGGGACAACATTGAGGGGGTCCGTGCCCGAGCGTTTCACGATCCAGACAATGACGCCCAACAGAACCACAGCACCAGCAGCAACAGCGATAGCGGGATTGGTAACTTTTTACCCGAGGAGAAGAGTAACAGAGTGCTGTTAGTGGATCTAGGAGGCCCACCTAACCACAATCACGTTTCTGGACCACGCCAGTGGGACAGCCCACCTTCCTCTCAGCAGGCGTGGAGCCCCACCCTAGGAGTTGCGGCCTCTCACCCACCTCCCCCTCCGCCTGCTATAAGAAATGGCCACTACCTGGCTGACCTGCCTCATCCCCTCCCACTGGCTCAGCCTGACGTCCCGGCGAGACATCCCCGAGGGGTCCACCCCCACCATTACTCACAGGGCAAGTGGGGAGGAGCTGTCGGGGGTGGGGACAAGAGAGGGGCTGGAGGAGGGGCGGAGCCGCAGCGTTGGTTGCCAGTCCACGTGCTGAGAGACTGGCATCAGCAACACCACCACCTCCAGGGTCTCAGCAGCGATCAGGAGTCGTACGCCGAATCCACCGACGGGTGGTCATCAGCCAACTGCAGCACCCTGCCTCCACCCATGAATAAGATCCCCGCCGACCGTTACCGGGCCCCTCTGGTCCCCGGAGAACACCTGCCACCACCTGGAGGCTGCCAGCCTCCACCTCCTTTGCACACCCAGACCCACACTCACCGGCTGGCTGCTCAGAAAGACGAGTGGGCCAAGAAGCTCTTTGGTGCTGGGGACAACGAGAAGAAGCGAGGAGGCGCCAAAGACGCTGAGAAAAAGGTAAAAATTAAACAATTATCATTTATTCCTGGTGCCTTTTGATTGTACTTCCACTGAATGTGGAATTACGTGTCTTTCCACAATGTGATGTGTCACTGTGTTGATGACGGCTTTTGGAGGAACCGTGCTAGAACTAACCATGACATGAGAAGCCTTCATGGCAGGTAGTCCACTCCATCCTGCTGTGGAAATTTACTCTGACTTCAGTCCGTCCAAGTGCAGTTTATTGAGGTTATAAATCTATCCGTGTCCATGCCAGTGCTCTCCATCTTCCTCCTGCTCTGAATGCCTTCCATTTATCTCCAGCGCGCTTCGACTCGAGCGTCTCTCTCACTGACATGTCAAAGCTTTCGTGCGTGTGAAAGTTTTCCTGACCTACGTCGGCACTTGGTTCACTGCCCAGGCTTGGTTCATTGATATGTTATTTAGCCCGCTGCTCCAGTATCAGATCATACATTATGCACCAGAGAGACATATGTCTTCACCTGAAATCCACCTGTTTCATTCCAAGTCCCACTGGAGTGGATTTCTAACTAGTTCTTGTGGAGTACATTTTTAAGACGAAAATGTAGATGGACACTTCCTTCGCATGTTGAACTAGGCTGTTGTTTCCTCCTGGTCCCGGGGACCCCAGGCCACAATCAGAGGAAGTGTTCCAAGGCCAAGGGGGCAGGAGAGGTCCTGACAGTCACGGGAAGTTGGACTTTTTTTTTAGACTAGTATTTTCAACAGGGGGGCTTTTGTTGGCATGACGACTGGTTTTTGAGATAAAAATGTGGATTCTCCTGTGACAATTGTTATATTTGTTCTTTAGTCGGCTGCACGGCGGTCTAGTGGTTAGCACACAGACCTCACAGCTAGGAGACCAGGGTTCAATTCCACCCTCGGCCATCTCTGTGTGGAGTTTGCATGTTCTCCCCGTGCATGCGTGGGTTTTCCGAGACCGGGACTCCGGTTTCCTCCCACATTCCAAAAACATGCTAGGTTAATTGGCCACTCCAAATTGTCCATAGGTATGAATGTGAGTGTGAATGGTTGTTTGTCTATATGTGCCCTGTGATTGGCTGGCGACCAGTCCAGGGTGTACCCCGCCTCTCGCCCGAAGACAGCTGGGATAGGCTCCAGCACCCCCGCGACCCTCGTGAGGAAAAGCGGTAGAAAATGAATGAATGAATGAATGTTCTTTACTCGGCTGCACGGCGGTCTAGTGGTTAGCGCACAGACCTCACAGCTAGGAGACCAGGGTTCAATTCCACCCTCGGCCATCTCTGTGTGGAGTTTGCATGTTCTCCCCGTGCATGCGTGGGTTTTCTCCGGGTACTCCGGTTTCCTCCCACATTCCAAAAACATGCTAGGTTAATTGGCGACTCCAAATTGTCCATAGGTATGAATGTGAGTGTGAATGGTTGTTTGTCTATATGTGCCCTGTGATTGGCTGGCCACCAGTCCAGGGTGTACCCCGCCTCTCGCCCCAAGACAGCTAGGACCCTCGTGAGGATAAGCAGTAGAAAATGAATGAATGTTCTTTAGTCATACTGTATATTGTTTATATCAGCCAGCCGGAAGGCAAATTGTATGTCTTTGCCACACGGTGGCACTGCTTTGCTAACTTTAACCGGGGCAAGGATACAAATGATTAATTGTGTACTGTACATCTATTTACTCTGATAATGTAGGCTAAATTCTTCGAATGGGGCTATAGAAAGAATTCTGCCTGTTGCTCAACTTTGATTGACACAGTCAGAGGTAGGCCTGTTCAACGACATTGTCTGTTATTGTGGTATTTGACCTAACTCTGTGTTTGACTAAATTGCTGTTTCTTGTGTGTGTGTTTGAGTGAGACAGACAAGGTGTTTAGGTACGAGTCAAGATGTTTACTTTTAAGTAAAGTACAATGAAAAAAAATATGACCATTACCACTTTTTCTACACTCTTCTGTACTCTCTGTGTGTATACTTACTGACCCCGCCTACACCCACTGAGACAGAGAGACTCTATGACAAAAAAAAAGCTCACCTCGTTTATGCTCACCAAGGTGCTGAAACCAATGTAAAGATTAAATCCTCTACCAGCATGGTTAGAGATGGGGAAACGAGGAAAAAAAACACACGGCGATATATTGAGCCCGGCAAAATGATCAAGTTAATTTTCATTTATTTATTTATTTTCTACCGCTTATCCTTACAAGGGTCGCAGGGAGAGACTACAGTGAGAGGCGGGGTACACCTTGGACTGGTCGCCAACCAATCACAGGGCACATATAGACAAACAACCATTCACACTCACATTCATACCTATGGACAATTTGGAGTCGCCAATTAACCTAGCATGTTTTTGGAATGTGGGAGGAAACCGGAGTACCCGGAGAAAACCCACGCATGCACGGAGAGAACATGCAAATTCCACATTTCTGAGGGTGGAATTGAACTCCGGTCTCATAGCTGTGAGGCCTGCATGAAAACCACTCGTCCACCATGCAGCCCAATGTTTATTTATTGGTTAACTCGATTGTTTATTATCCTCCTGGGCCTAGCGCCCATGAGAACAAGAAATGTTGTCATGTGACACCCCGAATGGATACATGATTGCTTCCTTAGACACCGGCCCAACCACACATTGAACAAGATGGATTACTTTATTTGAGATTAACAAAAAACATGGACTATATATATTGTACTATAAATTCCACTTTCTGCAGTATTCACAAGCAGCGGTGTACGCAAATTAGCCTAATGACATTTATGAGGGGGGTGGCATTTTAGGTCCTCAAGTATTAAAAAAAAAAAAAATCATCTTGTATTGAATGTGTTTGGTTTAGGGGTTACGTCATGGTTTAACTGCTTTGAACAATAAAAGTTGATGACACAGTGACTAATGTCTTGCACATTTTAAGCAACTGTTTATGACTTTGTGGAATAGCTGCTCAGTCTCTGTCATTGCAGTTAATGGTTTGCCATGACAGCAGTAAATCAGTCGATGGATCCATTTATCATGCACACATCTTCTCCTTTGCCGGGCTGTTTATGTCAGGCGATATTGGCTTACTACAACATGACAGTATGTCCTCCGTTATTTGTGCGGCTTCCCAGTGAGGTTGGATGCATTGTGGTTGTGTATGCAATACCCAAGGAACCGCACATGCCTGTGTATTACATGTGGAATTTAACATTTCAGTGGAGAAAGAGCAAAAGCACTTACGTAAATGGACTTGCCACCGCACCAGTACAAGGCCATAAGGATTGTGGGCAATAAATGATACCTGACAATTTGCCGCAGCTGCCTTGACATTTACAAGAAGGCACTCTCAGTAGTGATAATAGTGGCCATCCTTTTTTTTTGCTTCAGATGAAACGAGAAACGGAATTAATGGTTGTGATTTTTTTTTTTTTATAACCGCTGACATCATTATTAACTGGAGAGGCTCGATAATGGCTTTCTTACAGATATCCATTATTGGACAGACGCCGACATACACGAGGCAGCAGCTCTTTCCTCAAATTAATATCATGTGATTATTTCACAAATAAATACTGTTTGTGCACAATTGGACAAATATTACAATATGCAATACAAGTAATGGAAAAAGTACCAAAGCACTTTATCATTGACGTACTTTAACATCTAAATACTTTAGCAATCAAGCACTTTGCTTCCCTCACCGCTTATCGTCACAGGCATGCTGGAGCCTATCCCAGATTGTTCATCTATCCATTTTTAATACTGCTTATCCTCGCAAGGGTCATGGTTCCTGTCTTCGGGTGGACTGGTCGCCAACCAATCACAGGGCACATATAGGCAAACAACCATTCACACTCACATTCATATTGCATCAAACCCGGGTCTCCCATCTGTGTGGCTAGTGTGCTGACCACTCAGTTATACATTCATTCATTTTCTACCGCTTATCCTCACGAGGGTCGCTGGCGTGCTGGAGCCTATCCCAGCTGTACCCCAGCACATATAGTCAAACAACCATTCACACTCACATTCATACCTATGGACAATTTGGAGTCGCCAATTAACCTAGCATGTTTTTGGAATGTGGGAGGAAACCGGAGTACCCGGAGAAAACCCACGCATGCACGGGGAGAACATGCAAACTCCACACAGAGATGCCCAAAGGTGGAATTGAACCTGGGTCTCTTAGCTGTGAGGCCTGCGTGCTGACCACTCGGTCCACCATGCAGCCTACTCACAGCCATTATTGTCTAAATCAGGGGTCTCAAACTCGCGGCCCGTGGGCCAAATGCGGCCCGCGAGATGCTAGTTTGAGGCCCCCACCTTGATACCAAAGTTTAATGTTGAAATGACATCTTAAAGCTGTGTGCATGCCGGACACAATTAACCATGATTTTGCCCCGTCCATACTGTTACCCTACCCTGTTACCCCGCCCTGTTTTGCTTTTGATTAGCAATGAAGCTAAAGGCTTATGACGCTGGGTACAAATAAATGCAGGAAATGATTTGGAATCAAACGGAAAATCCACGTCAAGATAAAGCATCTCATCAAACATGTTGTTAAAGTTACGACACTGCTCCCAGATGGAACTGAGTACGATGCTAACTTGCTAATTGGGTCAAATGATTAAGTTTCATTAATGTTCATGTTAAAGGTTAAATAACTGTTAATACTGTACATTTGAATATGAAAAAAATAATTTCTCTACCAACTGTATGTGGTTTCTTATGTTTTTCTTATTTGCTGTTTTATTATTATTTTACTTATTTATTACTGATTGATTGATTTATTGTCTTTATTCTTAATTTGTTTATTTATTTTTTTAATCTTATTTTGTGTATAGAAAAATAAAAATTCAGATATTTGAGAACAGTGGAATGTTTTATCAGATATTTTGGTGTGGAAAACCGGAACCAAAGTACTGAAAAAGTGTAGGATATAGCAGAAGCAAAAGCATTGAAGATAGTTTTTTTTAATTGATTTTTTTCCCAGTTTTTAATAAATGCGTTTTGCGTTTTTTTTTGAAAACCTGATGCGGCCCGGCTTCACCCAGAACCTAGCTCCGGTGGCCCCCAGGTAAATTGAGTTTGAGACCCCTGGTCTAAATAGCTATTAACATAAGTGAGTATACCTCACAGTAAACATGTACAAATTGTGTTTTTGTTATTTGGTATTAAAACCATTGTTATCCAGCACTCTAATCCTATTGGGAATGAAATTCAGCACAGATCCACAGGTTGTTACTACTAGAAACCTCTTCCCTCTCTCCGTGATAACGCCACAGAGCTGGTGAATGCCAGACAACCGTCTCCTCCTACACCTTCCCCCTCAGGTGCTAAATTAGCTTCAGGTCTGGAGACGTACTTGGCCAGTCCCGCTCTTTCATCTTAAGCTTCCTCGGCAAGCCAGTTGTCATCTTGGAGGTGTGCTTGGGGTCGTAATCATGTTGGAAAACTGCCATGCAGCCCGGTTTTCCAAAGGAGGGGATTATGCTGTTGCTTCAGAATGTCACAGTGCATGTTGGAATTCATGTTTCCTTGCTGCAGCTCCTCAGGCCTGGCGACGCTCGTGCAACACCAGACTATGATGCTACCCTACATTAAGCGTTTTTATTTCTGCTATGGTGTGCATTATTTTACAAAAACAGCAAGAATTTGCTGTCCAATTTAATGTACGTTAATTTAAACATGTCTATTGCCGAAGATTTTCGGTGTATTCATACATTTGAACATTTGTTGTGGACACTGAACTGCTACTGCTCCATTCTAATCTACTGTAGATTATAGATTATAACACTTTCCACAACAAAGGTAGGCATCACAGAAAGGAAGGTATTTGCTAGAAATACAAAGTAAGTTGGGCAAACGTGAAAATAATAAGCTAAATGGAAGGAACACGTGAAGTTCCCTCAGTATGCACATTTGGACTTCCCTTTTTTTGGATTCATCATTCATAGTTCAAGTACTTGCCAGTGGTTCAAATACCTGAGCATGTTCTTGCTCAGTCTGTTTTGGAAAGAATGTGTGACTTGTGTGAACTTTGACTAGTCAGTACCTAGTATTGCGTTGTGTTGGCAACAAAAAGAAATAAAAAAACAGTCCACATACAGTATGTGCACGCGGCCAAATGTGGCCCGCAGGACACTAGTTTGAGGCCCCCGGCTTGATATGAAAATTTAATGTTAGTGCGGCCCGCACAAGTTTGATATGGATGCCGTATGGTATCATGTACCCAGAAAAAATTATTACGTTTGATTAATGTTCATGTTGAAGGTTAAATAACTGTTAATAGTTATCCTCCCTATTTGTGTGGAAGTGGTAAGTTTTTGGCTTTTTTAAGTTTAAAGGAAATAACTTGAAGGCTACCGTTTAGCTCGCTAGCTCTCTAGTTTGCGAGTTAGCATGTGTCTCAAGACCCTGCAGTTGCGCAATATGTTGTAAATAAAAAGAGTATAAATGTGACTATAGTCGTGTTTTGTCATGTCTACAGGGCTCTAATAATGCTTTGTTCATTTTAATCTGAAAAAAATCATTTGTCTACCCACCAACTATATGTGGTTTCTTAATTTTTTATTATTTGCCGTTTTATTATTATTATTATATTTATTTATTACTGATTGATTGATTTTCTTTATTCTTGATTTGTTTATTTATTTTTCATATTATTTTGTGCAAAAAAAAAAAAATTAAGATATTTGAGAACAGTGGAATGTTTTATCAGAGCTTTTCTTGTAGAAAATCGGAACCAAAGCAGCGAAAAAGTTTGTATATTTTTCTGTTTTTAATAAATGTAGTTTTTGTTTTTTTTTTGCGTCCCAGCCTTGCCCAGACCCTAGCTCCAGTGGCCCCCAGGTAAATTGAGTTTGAGACCCCTGACCTAGAGGAAAATGTGGAGTTGACAGCCCCTTCCATCCAGAAGTGCATTTCTCTGGTCACCTCAAAGATGTTTGATGGGGTTGAGATCAGGGTTCTGAGCAGGTTTTCGCATACCAAACTCACCCAAGCTTGCCTTTCAGAGCCTGCCCAAAAAACTGCTGTCCCAGAACAGTGTCAAGATTCATTTTGGTTCTGATCTAACCTGAAATTTCAAAACAAAACAAAAGTATTCTTTCATTTATTTACTGATGTGATCCAGTTCAATTCACATGTTCACTCCTGAAGTGGTTTGTTGTTTAAAGCTTTAGTCAAGATTCCCGCTAACCATCTCCACAATCACCAATCCACCATCTTTGTTGTGAATGCCTCCTCCCCGGATGTAAAACGTATGCCTTTTCACTTTTCAGGCTGGTCGATTCCGAGGTCTGACCATGGGTTTCCCACCTCTTGCCCCACGTTCCTCAGCCAGACGCTCCTTTGGACGTTCCAAACGTCTCAGCTTGGCTCGTTCCCTGGATGACCTGGAGGTAGGTGCACATGATTGCACATGCACCACACAAACACTTACCCACACTTACACACACACACACACACACACACACACACACACTGGCTGGCCCTTTGTGCATCTGCAGACAAGTGGCGAGTGTTATTGCAACACTCGAGCTTCGTCTGAGTGCTGCGTTGTCGTCACATTTGAGACGCACGTGCACCGGCTCTAATAATAGCAACTCATGCGCATCATCACATGACACTTCAGGCCCTCTTCTCATATCACCATGGCAACATACACACAGTTGTGGAGAAGCCAGCCTATGGAGCGAGACCATATGCATTTTGTGATTGCTGTACATTCACGGTATATAGTTGATAGTTCATTGTACACAATGGTTGCTGTTAGAGACAATTATACTGCTGAAGATAACAACCCGAACGGTTATTTTCCCTGTTTCGTACAACATGGCTGCTCTGGATCATCTGCAGTAAATAAAAAAAATAAAAATATGTAGGCTTTGTCACTAGTGCCTGGATGGGCTTTGTCCAAACAATTATAGGGGGTCTATTATACTAATTTTCGGGCCTTTGTATTGATTTATGGACTCCTATAGCTACACATGATAACCCCCACAGAAAGCTTTCTAGATCTTCCAGACTCTGCACCTGTTCTTCCACGGGTTTCCTGCCTTCCGCCATAATTTACTCCACCCTCAGCCCTTCTCCAGTGTCACACTGTGATTGAACACTGTATGCCCACGCAGTTTGTGCCTGGGCATGCCCATATTAGGCAGGCCGGGTTGCTTTGACATCAGTGGAAAAAAAAAAACGGCTTTCACGGCTCACTTCCAAAAGCGCAAACCTCATTATCTGACATGTTGGCATACATAACCAGTTCCTCAACATCTGAATTGAACCAAACTAGTATCATTTGTGCTGTTTTGTGCAGTTAAAATTAATAATCTTTCCGCTTTTGTTTTTGAGTTATTACAGAGTTATTACAATCTTAATAGTTTATTACATAAGTCAACCAAAGGTCTCCCAGCCCCCCCAACATGCTCAGGATTGAACGGAAGTAGTGTCATTTTTTTTTTTGTGTGCTACGTTTGTGCTGTTTTGTGCAGTTAAAATGAACATTTGGGCTGCTTTCGTTTTTGATTTATTAACGACTTAAGTTTTGGACTATTACATAACCAGCCGCAGGGTGTGCACAAAGTTGTTGGCAGACTTCTGCTGCATGCATGCAACAATCCTTGGAAGTGGGAAGTATACTGCTTGTAAAAAAAAAAACAAAACATTAGACTAATGCAGTGGAATCTGTATGACCAACTTAGCCAATTTTTGAAAATGTAACAATAAGTCAACCACTTAACCATAACTTAAACAACAAAACACTTGCCTTCTCCTTGTCAATACGTCTTAACTTAAATGCCAAAATAAATCAGCACGCATGCAATTGAATCCTTCGAAGGTAGTTGAAGTGAGCTCCAGTGAAGTTCGACTTTTGACAGTTTCCATCATTTAAAAAAATGTTTTATGCAATAACTCAATGCAGACATGATATGGCGATATACTCAGACATCAGTTTCCATGGAGAACAGTTTTCTTTTGTTGTTGCTATGTTCCCAGTTTTCTGCCCTGCAGCAATAGAAACAGCTCTCAGTATGGTACAGCGTTGCTGTATGCTACTAGAAGTTACAACCACAACCACAGCATTTTGGTGTATTTTTATTAAAGCCATATGGAGTGTCTGCCAGGTAGTACAGTAAACCTCGGATATATCGGATTCAATTGTTCCCACTGGTTTTGTCCGATATAAGCGAAATCCGTTATATGCGTATACCGGAAAATGTCCGTTTTACGCATATATCGGATTTATATCCGGTATATGCGTAAATGGGATTTTATCCGTTATAAAAAGGCACTTCCTTGACTATGTTTCCAATGTACCTGGACGCGCAGGCAACGCTGCAAACGCTGCAAATGACGTCGTATAGCGGCCTGTCACGATTCGGCGAATCGGAGCGCCACGATGCGGCCATCCGATATATGCGAGGGAAATTTAATGGAAATGCATTCTAACGGGACTGGAGATTTTGTCCGAAATAGGCGAAATCCGTTATAAAAAATCTGATATATGCAATGAATTTTTATTGGAAATGCATTACAGAAAAATTGGTTCTTTTTTATCTGTCCGTTGTGAGCGAATTTCCGATATATCCGAGTCCGATATATCCGAGGTTTACTGTATTTTATTTTAATAATATAATAATAGCAGCACGGTGATTGAGTGGTTAGCGCACAGACCTCACAGCTAGGAGACCAGGGTTCAATTCCCAATCTCTGTGTGGAGTTTGCATGTTCTCCCCGTGCATGAAATCCGATATATGCAATAAATTTTTATTGGAAATGCATTACAGAAAAATCGGTTCTTTTTTATCTGTCCCTTATGAGCGAATTTCCGATATATCCGAGGTTTACTGTATATTTACTAATACTTGTTTGACCTTAGAAGGCTGTAGCTTTGCCTGAAAGGTGTGTCAAACTGTACTGGTTGCAAGATCTAAGCATTTACTTATTCAGGTCCTTCAGTCGGAGTCATGTACTGTGTACCTAATGATTTGGCCAATGAGAGAACATTGACATAGAAACCAAGTACTGGCTATTATTTTGATTGTAATTCATAGAGTACTGCTACACACTGTAGTAAAGCCAAAGTAAACTTTCACAATGTTTTTCTCAGCTGGCATCTGATAAAGCCAGAATGATGGACGCCGAACGCGATTCACAACAACAGCTCGGTTTGTCTAAACTAAGATATAGATCAGAGGAAAGCTAAATGTTTCCGCTGTTCTGCAGCTTCTCCGGCACCATGGAATTTTCTTTATAACGGTTGCGCAAGGAGAAATTCATCGGAATCCCAGGCAGAGATGCTGGAATGCCATTATTGGTTTTAATTGGCCATCCAATTAAATGATTTGCCTCAATTTGAAAGTGTATTGTAGTGTATATATATATAAGTATTTGGTATACAGTATACCGCATTATTATTATGTTTTCATCATATTCTAGTTGTCATTCCACCGCCACTGCCGCCCTCGTTATCTCACTTTTTTCTTCCGGTCATTAGGCCTTTTTCTGTTTGTGCACATGCAATAATGTCCACAGACAGAGAAAGCTTTGTGTTCGGTATTGGGGATGTGTGTGTGTGTGTGTGTGTGTGTGTGTGTGTGTGAGTGTGTGTGTGAGCGAGAGAGAGATTGTGTGTGTTTTGGAGTGGGCAGCTCAAACATACCCAGCACACATAATGAGCTCGGATGAACAACATGCTGCTCGTTAGTGTAGCTTCAATGCACAAAATTCACACACATAAAACAATACCATTCTGAAATTAGTGACACACTTCAATACCCATAATGCTCCTTTTATGTCTATGTACATACTTTACATACACAAGTATGTGTTCTGTGGGTGAAATGTGTTTGACTCTGCATCAAGACATCATTATCATACTTTGTGGGAAGTACTGTACAGTCATGGATGCTAATATTGGCATGCCAAAGATGCCAATGGCTGTGTAAACTAGGCTGATTTGGTTGTACAGTAATGGCCAAAGACATGGCATCTTTGGCACCCCCCCACCCCACCCCCCACATTGTCTGCAGTTGGCCTGCTGATCTTTTTGTCAGACTGTAACGCCAAATGGTAATGGTTTTATTTCATTTGAACATGCATCAGATTACAATTGAGTGCATCCCATAATCAGTTCACAGTTCCACATGTCCAAAAGGAGTAGGAAGAAGCAAAGCTTATTAAATCCTACCCCTCCATCTGGTACTTTTACAATCAGTAACTGTTACATTTGTTCACTTCCTGCTTTCCATAATACAGTTTAAGGTTTTTTTTTTTTTTTTAATAATGCACCTCGTACCGAAGTACAAGGTGATATGAGCATCCAATGACATAATGGGTACCATAGTAAGTGTCAATATAGTGATATATATAGCACATCATGACTGGTTCAAGACTCTTCATCCTTGGATTTAGCAAACATCAACTGCTTGTATTGTTTCTTGAATTGGCTCATCGTTGTGCATTGTTTGATTTCCTTACTCAATCCATTCCATAGTTTGATTCCACATACTGAAATGCTATGGCTTTTTAAAGTAGTCCTAGCATATAAATGTTTCAAATGTAGTTCTTCCCTAAGATCATATTTCTCCTCTCTTGTAGAGAAGTATTGGATGACATTTTTAGCTAATTGGTTATTTTTAGCCTTATGCATTATTTTAGCTGTTTGAAAATTAACTATATTAGCAAGTTGAAGTATTTGTGATTTTAGAAATAAGGAGTTAGTATGTTCTCTGTACTCTCATTGTGAATTTTCCTTACTCACCTTTTTTGCAGTACATTTAGCGAGTGTGAAATGAAAACAACCTCTATGTCATTGGTCACCAAACCAAACCAAACTACTGCAAAAGCAGAAAAGTATTTCAGTAAATTCCTGTGTTATAAACTGCAAACAGCAGATTTGTACATATACTGTATAAGCCACACCGGACATGTCCATGTCATAAAATGGTGACACACACGAGTCTTCAGTCAATCATGAGCTATGAGCTTGTCATAGCTAAAGAGCTTGTCAACTCATTGCAAATTGCAAACAGTATGACTCGCCGTGTTGTCCTACAAACAACACTAAATTCACTAAACTCATCACACAGCAACTTAACACTCAAACTGTATACTTACTCAGAAATATACCAGTATACAAGTTTAAAGTGAAAAAAATAACTAAAATTTTTCCATAATGCATTACGTCTACCTATAATCGAAATCGAAACGTCTTCCCAATCTCCTGACTGTGTGGCCAACATGCTAACCACTCGATCACTCCATTTTTTTCATTTAAATTTTTTTAATTTTATGTGTAGGTACTTGTTTGCATATTACTTAAGACCACATGTGTCAAACAGAGGCCCGAACCACTGCGGGTTTTCTTTCCAATCAGTTTCTCCATCATGTGATTTAATTGACGAGCTCCTTTCCTCAAACCAAACTGCTTCACTGCTTTAGTGACCGGCTGGAAAAAAAAACAAAAAAACCTGTAGTGTCTCGGCCCTCCATGGCATGAGTTTGACACCCCTGACTTAGACCCTTTAAGTGTTAGGTTGCTGTGTGATGACTTGATGACAGCGTGACTCAGACTTATTCTGAGTAATCACCTCCTGCAATTTCCATTGGGTTGACAAGCTTGTTGTGACTGCACTGATAGCGGTACCGTTTCCTCACTGACTCATTAGCGGCACAGTCTTTAAATGATTAGTAGTAATTGTGAGATCAGAATTTAGCCATAAATTAGCTGTAGGGTTCAAACTTTAAGAAAAAAGTAGTGGCTTGTGCATTGGTGTAGTATTTATTAGTAGTACTTATTGGGTTACCTTATGTTTATACGCTGTTCAATGATGAAGTGCAATTGTATACATGTTAAATTAAATTAAAAAAAAATCAACATCTCGTTGAATGATTACCTCCCTCACAATACCAATCAAACCCAAGTATTTTCATCTTTCTATTGGCTCTCGTTTGATTGTGCCTAATGAGTATATTTAACCGTCGGTGCAGATAACAATCCCGTATATGATTTCAATGCTATTGTGGTGCAGCTAATGGAATCAATCATTTGAAAGGTCACCGGCACACAGAAACAATTGTTGAGTGGTGCTTGACGGCTGTGCGCAAAAAGGCGAGGAGATTGTGCTGCAATTGGTCCCAGCTCTATAAGTTGTTTACCAGCTGGATTCGCAACTGAAAATTGGTAAAAAAAATATATATTAAAAATTAAGGGTTGAACGCACAATAAGTGTCAGACAATGCACACAATAGGCTGATTGCTGCAACCCCCCCCCCCCCCCAAACTGCAATGTAATGATAGGTGCAGGACCACTTGGAAACACAACTCGGATGTGGACTGAAAGTTGAGTGTGAAGATCTAAGACAGGGGTGTCAAACATACGGCCCGCGGGCCGGAACCGGCCCCCAAGGAGGTTCGATCAGGCCCGCAGGATAATTTGAAAGTGGAAAAAATGCATAAAAGACATGGAATTAATATTTTTAATTCGCTGCAATTCATGGATTATCCGCTAAGGGGCGCACTCTTTCCATCAGAGCAGAAGACAAGCCGCATCACTGAGACAGACTGAAAACAGCAGACGGTATCAATGCGCCATCTGCTGCTTGTTACGACGTTGTTAATACCTTGGTCTCTACCTCTCCGCTACACCCTCATTAGCCAAAATGTCGTTATCCAAACGGAGAAAAGTAGATAAGGAGTGTAGAATTTTCAAAGAAAAATGGACCACGTCCTATTTATTTACAGACATGCACGGAAAACCTCTGTGCTTGGTGTGTTTGCAACAAGTTTCGGTATTGAAGGAATATAATATTCGACGCCACTACGACACTCATCACAGCGAAAAATATGACGGCTTACTGTTTGCATTGAAAGAATACAGCTCTGTGAAGATGAATCCTTACTGTGGTGATTTAAAAAATGTGCACTTTAATGTTAGTCAGCAGCTTCAAAACAAAAGTTGTGTGATGGAATTCTACTGTTCATACAACTCCATAAAATTTCACTATATATTGTATGTGTATGTATGTTTCATGTATGAAGTTTACAGATTTACAGGACAGGCGAACACTTTCTTCATTACACATTTCAAATCACTCTCCTTAGTTTGTAAGGTGTACGCAGGGATTACATTTAGATTTTATATGCGTATGTGTAAGTGGTTTAAAAATCCCTTTCTTTAAAAGTCTCATTGAATCTTAAAGTGCATTACTATATTTTTCAGCACCATAGCAGAGTATGGTATAATTTTAATGGTCCGGCCCACTTGACATCTCCCTAGGCCGTATGTGGCCCACGATGCCAAATGAGTTTGACACCCCTGATCTAAGACTTCTCTGGCGCCAAGCTGCCTTTTGGTGACTAGTTTTGCCGACTAATTCAATTTGGTGCTTTTAAATAAGACTTTTCAGTGTCCGAATTGACTTTTTCACGAGAGAAAACAGGCAAAAAAAGGCGCCAAAGCTTTGAATTTGAACTCTAAACTCAGGTGACAAATTAAAAGCCACAATGACATATTCATTCTGTGTGACTGCTACTGTAGAGCTTCCCGGTAGGCTGATTCCTCGGCAACTTGCGGCATAATGACATAATGACATCACATCCCCAAAGCATGCATGTTATGCTAATAGGAGAGTTTGAACGTGAGTGTGAAAGGTTGTGGGGCCCCATGCGATCGACTGGCAAACAATCCGGGCCCAAAGTCACTCGGTGACCTGAATTAGGACAAGCGATAGAGGAAATGGTGAGACAAACGTTTAGCCTTTAGTCGCGTGTGAAAAACCATCCAACGCCACAACAGCCTGACACACATCTCATGCTAGTGACGAGCCTGGTCACACACTGCTGTGGGGTGGCGTTCCACTCGTTGTGTTGGTCACTTTTTTTGGTTTTGCACAAAGAAGCTGATCTGTTTTCAGTTGGGTTGAGGCCAGCTTATTCTATGACCATCATCGTTTTTTCCATTGTTTGCAGAATCTCATCATGATATCTTCATATACTGACTAGACCAGTCACGATAACGAATTTTACTGGATAATAATTGTCCAACAGATTATTGCAAATACTAGATGATATTATTGGAGTAATTCAAAAATGTGTGTAGCCTGGTTAACTGCAAACATTTCTACAAAATCCTCAACAATTTATAATGCCCCAAGAACCAGATTTGGCCGCCGAAGACCAGGTCGCATACGCACCCGCCCTTGACTGCCACCCAACACACAATGCACCGGACCCTTATGCTTGCCCCCGTAGGTGGTGGGTCTACGAGGGGGAGATCCCGTGTGGCTGGGCCCGGCCGGGCTCCATGGGTGAAGGCCCGACCTCCAGGCGCTCGCCTGCGAGCCCCTGACCCGGGCCTGGCTCCAGGGTGAGGCCCCGGTATCCCACATCCGGGCGAGGTACGGTTCCTCCTCTTGTTCTTGTTCATATGGGTCTTCTGAATCACTCTTGGTCTGTCCCGTCACCGGGATGCCCCCCGGACGCCTCCCAGATGAAATGTTCCGGGCATGCCCAGCCGGGAAAAGACCCCGGGGCAGACCTACGACACGCTGGAGGGACTATGTCTCACAGCTGGCCTGGGAACGCCTTGGTGTCCTCCCGGTGGAGCTGGAGGAGGTGGCCGGGGACCGGGAAGTCTGGGCTTCCCTACTAAAACTGCTGCCCCCGCGACCCGGACCCGGATAAGCGGAGGGAAATGGATGGATGGATGGAATTAATAATGCCTGTAATTGTGGTAAAAAAGATGTAGCCGCCAATATAATTCCAATTGTA
The DNA here is from genome assembly GCF_030265055.1 of Doryrhamphus excisus. NCBI lineage: Eukaryota > Metazoa > Chordata > Actinopteri > Syngnathiformes > Syngnathidae > Doryrhamphus > Doryrhamphus excisus. Next base: position 3,273,831 of record NC_080466.1, on the reverse strand, counting down.
ATGTAAGGTATTACACTCTTACTTTGAAGGCAGGAAGTGTATTGTGTGTGTTGATGGATAAGACGAGCTGGGAGCAAGAATAAATGTTCATCTCGCTTTATTTCACTGAAAACTTCTGAGGGTGTCGTAAAACGCTGGATGTAAACACACTCCTACAGCCTGAGTTGCACACACAGCCTTACTGGAATGCTTTGCTAAACTAAGCTAACCCGGCTAGCTTCCAATCACGCTCTGTAAGAGGACTTTTTCCCGTCAACTTTTGCCTGTGTTTCAGGACGTTGGTGTTTTGTCATGAGATGCCGCTTACGATTAAGCGGTCCGCTGGGAAAATCCTTCCCCACACAAATGTTCCTTCCTTATAATAATGACCTGCTTGGTAGAGCGAGAGAGGAGGAAATCAAACACGCATGTCAATATATCCAGGCCGGCAAAAATTATTGTCTTAGTATTAATTGGTCATGCAGTTAATTAATTTATTGATTATTACCATGACAGGCCTAGTACTGACTAGTATTTTCCAGTACTGGAGATGCCTCTATACACCATCACGCCGCCTCCAACAAAAGCATCAACAATCAGCACAGTATTTGCTCTGATTCTTTGATCCTACCTCGATGGACTCATTGCTGGACATGAGTCCCAGTGCAGATGTTGCCTATGGCTGAGGGTACTGGAAGATCAAAACGACTTGTCTCGAGCAACAGTAGAATAAGCTATTTGGCATCGGCAGTGAAGATTTGGTGCGTTTCACATGGGAGCACCGCACATGCTCAGTTGTGCGACTCATCGCAAAATACATGTTCCTTGCATGTTCCCAAGAGCAGCATGGTACAAAAGAGAAATAATCTACCAAAAAACACAAATGTGAATTTTTACAAAATGTAAGTTTTGATACAGTATGAATGTAATAACAGCAAATGGGTGGAAAAGCGTTAGAAAATGAATGAATAAATGAATGAATGGGTGCTGTAAAAGTGGAAGTCGCTGTGTGTCAGTTGTACAAGTCAAAATGGAGTGTCTGAGACGATCTCACGATCATCACGTTTCACCGGCGTTGAGAAACATCCATGTGTGAGCGTTGACTGGCTGTGTCAGAACCTGTTGTAATTATGAAACCACACTTTGAGCAGCCCATCTGTCATAATGCAGCTGCACCAACCAAAAAAGGCACGCTCACCAATTAATTGCATGTAAATAACTAATTAACTAAATCGCTACCAAATACGTCTTTTACATTTTTTTTTTACACAAGGAGGTGATGATGCAACTCCACAATAGAAGAGAGCATGTTTGATGCAGTTTTTAGCTGAAAATACGACCACAAGGTGGCAGTAGTTCATTTTATAAGAACTCCTAAGCCTATCCCAGCTGTCTTCGGGCGAGAGGCGGGGTACGCCCTGGACTGGTCGCTAGCCAATCACAGGGCACATATAGACAAACAACCATTCACACTCACATTCATACCTATGGACAATTTGGAGTCGCTAATTAACCTAGCATGTTTTTGGAATGTGGGAGGAAACCGGAGTACCCGGAGAAAACCCACGCATGCACGGGGAGAACATGCAAACTCCACACAGAGATGGCCTAGGGTGGAATTGAACCCTGGTTTCCTAGCTGTGAGGTCTGTGTGCTAACCACTAGACCGCCGTGCAGCCCTCCTCTGCATTGTTGTAAATGTTAAAATTATAAATAGCTCATGGTGTAAAAAAAACAAGACAATGTAAAACATTTTTTAGTGTTGTTTATGTTGTGGCATCATTGTTTAGGCATTTTGGCTATAAATGTATATGGCTACATTTGTGAAAGTTATGTACATATCTTCAAAAAAATATCCTACTTTCTCCTTTTTTTTTTGTTGAGAAGTGATATTTTGCTGGGAAAACGGAAAAGAACGGAAAAAGGTAGAAGCAAACTTTTATTTCTCATGAAAGATGAGAGTCTTCCCTGTGCCTTGAAAATCAGTCAAAATCATCCAAAATGGACGGTACCGAGAACGGCGGCTTTTGAATGGGATTGAACGAGTTAATAATGAATTTGACATGACAGAAAATAATTGAGAACCCCTGGCGTTCAATATGTGGGTCATTTTTGATGCGTCTACTTTATAACTTGTCCCTAAAGCTAGCCTATTTAGTAGACAAATGAAGCTCTTATCTGATTTTTTTATGGCTTTAACCCACCAACATGAGGTTGACATTTGCCTGCGTGGCCTGCGGCTAAGTCGCCTCAACATCATATTTTAAAGTCACTTGGAACACTGCCACTTTCACAAACATCTTTCTGTGCAACAATATATACAGATATGCCACTATTGTCATACTCGATGTTAATAAAAACTGTTTATTTCAACTAAAAAGTAGGCTTTTCTTGATGATTTCAACCATTGCCCGGCCAATAAGACTCAGTTTAATATTGAATTGTAATAATAAGTAATAATAACCAGATGGGAAATCGTCTTGCTCATAAAGATTTTAACCATGATTACAATAATTATCATAACAATACATTTATTTAGAAATACCTTTCAAATTATTCAAGAGTCATGTGCTGCTATACGATATATACCAGGGGTGGGCAAACTTTTTGACTCGCGGGCCGCATTGATTTAACAAAATTGACAGGGGGGGGGCAGACTATATAGTATTTTACATGCAACAGTCCTTTTTTTACGCATATTTTACATGTAAAAGTGTCATGCAATCTGCTATATGTGCACTTTGAAATCATTTATTTGATGTAAAGTGTGTTGGAAATTAAATGTATTATTATTTTTATTATTGTCTTTATTATTACTATTTTACATATATATTATTATATTAGATTTGTTATTATTAGTTATAGCAATGTTATTATCATTATATTATTATTATTATTGTTAATAATAATAACAATAATAATATTACGACTATTATATTAATATTATTAACAACAATATGAATATAATAATAGTAATATTATTATTATTAACAACATTCTTATTATTATTGTTATTGTCATTATTTTTATTTTTATTTTTGTGCTTGTGTTACTTTTTCCAGGAGCATTTTGTAAACAACAGACCACATCAAATAACGAAATTGATAAAGCAGCTACCTCAACCATCAAAAAGTTGGCCCAAGCCACGATGCCAGGTTATGTGTTGAGTTTAAATGAAATACTTTGGAAAAAACAGGCGGGCCATATTGAAACACTTGGCGGGCCGCATGTGGCCCCCGGGCCGTAGTTTGCCCACCCCTGATATATACTCTACTGCAGTGATTTTCAACCACCTTGAGAAATTGTCAGGTGTGCCGTGAGGAATTATCCAATATCATTTCTTATAATTAACGTTTATTAATCATCACTTGCAAATATTATGTCAATATCCACGTATACGTGGACCCAAATATTCCAATTGTATTTGGTTTATTTGCTCAAACGGAAAGAATGTAACCTTTGTATACGCCTCATTCCGAAAGAATAGTGCCAATCCCAATGAATATATAATCGGATTAACAGGGGTGGAATATTCCTTTCCCCAATCCGGCTGAAGTTGTCAGGGTGCGTTCTTCTTCTTCTGTACTTTATTGGCGGTTGGCAAGCAGCTTTCGTGTGCATTAGCGCCATCTGTGGAACAGAATCTAAACCCTTCTATACGCCATTCATAAGTCCATAAGTCAAAAGAAAATATATATCTATATAAAACATGTACCCAGTTGAATTATAAAATATTAGCAAGCTTGAATTTGAAGTTAAATTGATCATATCGCATGCTCAGATATGACGTAACACGCAGCTCCAGACGTTCTTCAGTTTTCAAAATGGAGGCCAGCAATCGGCACTGGACTGATACGGAAAGTTTGTTTTTGATTCAAACTAAATTTCAAGACTGGACAAACGAAAAACTGGCAATACGGAATTATTCCAACAAGTGAAAGAACAACTCGGGGAAGTTGGTGTTTACGTTTTACTGGGCATGCCCCATTGACTATTCTGGTTGATTATAGCGACGCATGTAGACAAGAGATTGGAATATTCCTTTCCATGTATACCATTGTTTCCGGAAAAGTCATTGGGAAAGAGAAAAACTCCTCATGTAAACATGGCTACTGTGGAGTGTCCGTGGTGTAAAGACTGGCAGAGCAATGTAATATCGGTCCGTGTGGCAACACCTAGCTCCTTCCTCCTATAGACTTAGTAGTGATTTCCAATGTAAAAAAAAAACGTGCCGTGGCTCAAAAAAGGTTAAAAAACACTGCTCTACTGTATATATATACTATTACTACTACTTTATTACGACTTTGTTCATACATGTTGTCATGTATGTAGTGTAATTGTGTTGGTGTACAGTACATATTACTTTCCAAAGTCAGTGTGTTTTTACTTTGCTATTTGTAAAAACAATTCCAACATTGTATTTCAACTATAGTTTTTTTTTGGTTTTAAATAATCTTGTGATTGTTTATCACCCATTTTCCTTACCGCAGGGCCCTCCTTGTACCATGTGGTGAAAGGGTGTGTGTGTGTGTTTGTGTGTATCACTAGTATGTGTCAAGGCATGTTGTGGAATTCGGCTATTTTCTACCAAAGGGGTCTCCAACTTCCATCACTATCACTAAAGAAGAAGTGAGATACTTACCGATGCTTACAAAGCTGAACTCCACTCAGTCGTTTTCTGCTATGGTCATTACAAGAAAGACATGATGTTTAAATTGAACAGTTAAAAAATATCATATCATATCATTTATGCATATATTCTTTGACCCTTTATTGAGCTTCTCTAAACCAGGAAGCTACCTGCTGTTATAATCATTTAGCGTCCTGTGCTGTCGCCTCCACTGTTTGAGTGCACGTCTTTGTCCATTATTCAGTCCTTCAAGAGAGATCAAACTCTGTCCATCAACCCCCCCGCCCCACTCCGCTCCCACTGTCATGAATGTCACTTGTGTATGGGGCATACTAATGAGATGACAGAGCGAGGGCGCCGAGGGTGAGGCATTCACCAAAGCTGATCCTATACGTGGGTGTATGTGTGTTGTGTCAAGATGGGGGTCTCCCTCTATAGCCATGCCTCCACATTCATCTGATTAGTGTGTGTGTGTGTGTGTGTGTGGGTGGAATAGAAATCACACAAGGGTGGGTGGCAATGCAGAGAGAAAGAGGAGGGTGAGTGCAGAGAGGCAGGGCGAGGGAGACGATCGAGCGAGGAGGAGCAAGAAGAGGAAGGGGAGAGATGAGAAAGCGCAAGCAAGTTGGAAAAAGGGTGATCCGGCGATAGCGACATTCTGGAGTGGTGCGGACATTTAAAAGCCGCCAAGCGAACACACACACACACAGATTGAGCTGATGACAATGTGCGCCGTGGGGATCTGTCATATGTCGTGTTGAGGATTACTCTTTTCTTCATGGAGCAGCAAACTTTGAGCGTGGATTCAGAAACCACCTCTGAACCAGTGAGTAACACTGTTTTGTGTATGTCTGTGTGGACATGTGTGTCTGATCCAATAAGATCACATAGAATAGAATCACATAGAATCATGCAAAACATGAATATTCCTGTCATAATTATTATATTATTATTCATTGTTTGCTATGTGTCAGTTCAATCCATCTGTGTTCACTAAATGTATTGAAAGTTTAGTTTGCACTGCCCATCTCTGGAATGGCTGGTCATGTGACCGGTGCAAAACCAATCAGCATGCAGTTTTTGTTGACGTTTCATCAAAGGGAAACCTGTTGATATCTGGCGTTGGTCTATTCATGTTAGCAACAAGAGAGAACATGTTCAAATTTTTGGATTGCAGGTAAAATTAGATTATGTCATGTTGTGTTTTTTTTTTTTGAAGTTGTCGTCGGCTCTATGGCGGAAAGCAGCACAAAAAAAAAAAACGTTACTAAGCAAAGCAAGCTTTGTAGTACCTCTGACACGCTGCATGCATGCATGCATGCAACAGGCCGCAACCCCCCCCCCAACCCGCTTCTATTATAAAACGCCAATTCATATCCTGTAAAAAAAAATAGAACAATCACACAATAGGATGCCCACAGATAAACGACAAGCACACATATTACTTGTGTGTGTGCTCCTCGTGATTTCCCCCGGGACCAAGAGTGTGTAGATGAAGGCGAATCAGATGATGAGTCAACACTGCTCCTGTACATGAAACACCTCAGGAGGGCAGGAACAACATCAGACGCAGCTCACATAAACACAAGTGCCTCTTTTTTTTTTGGTCTCCCTTCAAGTACCAGATGGATGCAGATAGAAATGTCGCCATGTGATAAGTCGGTGGCTGCATGGTGTGTTCATTTTGCACGGAAGGGAAGAATACGTCATTTTTTTTTTATTGATGCCTGTGCCTTTTTGCTCACAAACTACTGACATGCATAACCATAAACCAGTCAGTTTTAAATTGAACGCTTATATGCAGTACTGTTACATAAGTGGGCTTTATCATTATCACATTCATTTTGTTCTTATTATGTCATGGCCGCATATCTTTTTGTGACTTTTTGTGCATCAAGCAATCAACATCAAGCGCAAATAAACTTAGGAACCTGAGTTTTCTGTCCTGCCATACCACCTTTCTAACAGCAGAGGGCAATATTAAGTTGTGTTGATTCCGTGACTGCAAGACAAAAAAAAAAAAGAAATGAAAAATGAAATTGAGTCAGCACTGATTGAATGCTATTTAACATTCATAAAGTACTACTTTTGTAGCCAATGAATACCTTGATACGAAGCATAGGGTGACATTTTACTCATACATGTCTTAACCATAATTCATACCAGCATTTAAACACGATACATTAATCTGTGAAGCAATCATGTTTTTGACAGATGCTTATTAATGTGTAAATAACAATTACAGTGAAGCCTCAGTTAGTGTCATTAATCAGACTTAATCTGAGACATAATATAACCAAAATAATTTTCCCCATAAGAAACAATGCAAATCCAATTAATCCATTACGGACGCCCACAAATGTTGACACAACACACTTTTTTTATAGTTTTGCTATAAAAGGTGCATATAAATGATGATTTATAATGTCTCTTTTAGCCTGATTGTAGACCTTTGTTGACAAAAATGGGGGCAAATGGGAGCAAGGAGAAGCTACTGTCTACTAGTCCGCATTGGTGGGCTGCTTGACATTATCGCACCGTGCAATGCTGCCCAAATTAGAAAGTCCGCAAAGGCTCCTCCTTCCATTGAAGTCTGCATTCAGACCATCCTTTGTGACCCATTATATCCCAAGATATTGATTTGTTTGTAAGTCGAAAGTATGGATTTATTTGTACAAGCTGACACCTGATCAGTAACATCATGGAACATCACTGATGGCCATCACTGATTCTCCTCCTTTGGCTGCCTGCACCTCAGCATCATTTCACCCGTCCTCCAGCTTGATTCTCTGCAGGAGGCTACATTGTTTTCATTCAGTCGCGGGGGGTGCTGGAGCCTATCCCAGCTGTCTTCGGGCAAGAGGCGGGACACAACCTGCACTAGTCGCCAGCCAATCCCAGGGCACATATAGACAAACAACCATTCACACTCACATTCATACCTATGGACAATTTGGAGTGGCTAATTAACCTAGCATGTTTTTGGAATGTGGGAGGAAACCGGAGTACCCGTAGAAAACCCACGCATGCACGGGGAGAACATGCAAACTCCACACAGAGATGGCCGAGGGTGGGAATTGAACCCTGGTCTCCTAGCTGTGAGGTCTGCGTGCTAACCAATTGACCGCCGTGCCGCCCGCTATATTGTTTTATGACATTAAATGAAATATGCTATACAATGAGACATATTTTAAAATGTATGATATGTAAGTATAGTAGAGGTTGATGCTCATATCTATATATACATTTATTAAAGAAATAATGTGATCAGAGTGTTGTACAAATGAACCAACTAGCTACTCATAGTACTATTGTTTAATATATCAGGTTCCGCATACAAAGAATGACTCAAAAAGCTACATTTTAAAAACACAATAACTTTGCTTCTATAATTTCACATATTGTTTGTCTGTTATACTTTAGTCAGGGTACATATGAGAACACGTGACAAAACCAGGAAGTCTGAGGAAGGCTAAACCCTCTAAATTCCCAAGGCAAGTTGCAGCCGGAGGAGTAACTTCCGAACATCTGCCGTTCGTTGTCGACTGCAGGATTTTCTATCGGACACAGCCATTGACTCCCGCTTCCAGTTTCCATGCCAACGGCAATGTTTTGCGATGAAGGATACATTATGAACACAGTTGGACCGTATTGTACACTAACCGAAAAATCCACACAAAACCGATGCAAAATGTTTGCATACATTTTCAACTTAAACTGAAAAATACGCAAACAGGGACGTACGCTAACCGAGGTTCCACTGTATTAAATAACCATCACTTATTGACTCCGATTCAACCTTGGGACGGAATGGAGAAACCTTGTTGATTTAGCCAGCTTCAACTGCAATACCCCACCCACACGCGTGGGGATATAATGACAGTGCTAAGAGGAGAGGGGGGTGGGCTGGTGGTCCTTTTTGTATCACTAGAAGCATGTGTCATGTGACCGTGGCAGTATGCTTGGCCTCTGTGTGTGCATGGGGTGGTGGCAGTGGTGTGGGCTTGCGTGCTGCAGCCATCCCTGATGTTGCTATGATACAGGGATGTGGAAGGTTAACTTCATGGATAGCATGCCACAGTGTTCCGGCTTCAGAAATTGAAAAAGCTGGCGATGCTGAAAAGAGCATTACAGGGTGGATCACCTTTTGGATGCGTTTGGTTATTTGGGGTGCCTGGCACGGTGTCTGTGGAATATGTCTTCAGAGGGTGTTTATATTGGTGTGTCAGATATGTTGTGGATGGCATCTTGAATCAAATCAACTTTATTTGTAGAGCACTTTTCCTGCAAAGACATGCAACACAAAGTGCTTTACAGAATTAAAAACAACTAGAAAATTCCCGCGGAAATTTTGATGGACTGGCCACCTGTGCTGTGAACCTCGGGCCCGGTGTGCCAACGGCTACCGCGGTAGCACCTAGCAAGAAAGCCTCAAGTGCGGAAAAGGTTGATGCAGTCCCATAGTGTCCCCACATCATGCCAAGTGTGTATTTGCCTTTAAACTTGAGTAAATTAGCTAAAATGCTAACATGCTAACGGCTACCGTGCTAACACATAGCAAAACAGCCTCAGGTCCTGAAAAGTTTGGGGCAGTCCTAGTGTCCCCACATTATGCCATGTGTGTATTTTCCTCTAGACATGAGTAAATTAGCTAAAATGCTAACATGCTAACAGTCATCATGCTAGCACCTAGCAAGAGGGCCTCAAGTTTAGAAAGTACCAAGGTTGTCCTATAACCTCCCCACATCATGACATGTGCTTAGTAGCCTTTAGGCATGAGTAAATTAGCTTGAATGCTAACATGCTAACAGTTATCATGCTAGCACCTAGCAAGAGAACCTCAACTTTAGAAAGTGCCAAGGTTGTCCTGTAACATCCCTACACCATGCCATGTGTGTATTTGCCTGTAGACATGAGTAAATTAGCTTAAATGCTAACATGCTAACAGGCATTATGCTAGCACCTAGCAAGAGAGCCTCAAGTTTAGAAAGTGCCAAGGTTGTCCTATAACCTCCCTACATCATGCCATGTGTGTATTTGCCTTTAAACGTGAGTAAATTGGCTTAAATGCTAACATGCTAACAGTTATCATGCTAGCACCTAGCAAGAGAGCCTCAAGTTTAGAAAGTGCCAAGGTTGTCCTATAACCTACCTACATCATGCCATGTGTGTATTTGCCTTTAGACATGAGTAAATTAGCTTTAATGCTAACATGCTAACAATCATTATGCTAGCACCTAGCAAGAGAGCCTCAAGTTTAGAAAGTGCCAAGGTTGTCCTATAACCTCCCTACACCATGCCATATGTGTATTTGCCTGAAGACATGAGTAAATTAGCTTAAATGCTAACATGCTAACAGCTACCATGCTAGCACCTAGCAAGAGGGTTTCAAGTTTAGAAAGTGCCAACGTTGTCCTATAACCTCCCTATATCATGCCATGTGTGTATTTGCCTTTAAATGTGAGTAAGTTAGCTTAAATGTTAATATGCTAACAGTTGTCATGCTAGCACCTAGCAAGAGGGCCTCAAGTTTAGAAAGTGCCAAGGTTGTCCTATAACCTCCCTACATCATGTCATGTGTGCATTTGCCTGTAGACATGAGTAAATTAGCTTAAATGCTAACATGCTAACGGCTACCATGCTAGCACCTAGCAAGAGGGCCTGAAGTTTAGAAACTGCCAAGGTTGTCCTATAACCTCCCCACATCATGCCATGTGTGCATTTGCCTTTAAACGTGAGTAAATTAGCTTATATGCTAACACGCTAACAGTCATTATGCTAGCACCTAGCAAGAGAGCCTCAAGTTTAGAAAGTGCCAAGGATGTCCTATAACGTCCCTGCATCATGCATGTGTGTATTTGCCTTTAAACATGAGCAAATTAGCTTAAATGCTAACATGCTAACAGTCATCATGCTAGCACCTAGCAAGAGACCCTCAAGTTTAGAAAGTGCCAAGGTTGTCCTATAACCTCCCTACATCATGTCATGTGTGTATTTGCCTTTAGACATGAGTAAATTAGCTTAAATGCTAACATGCTAACGGCTAACATGCTAGCACCTAGCAAGAGAGCCTCAAGTTTAGAAACTGCTAAGGTTGTCCTATAACCTCCCTACATCATGTCATGTGTGCAATTGCCTTTAAACGTGAGTAAATTAGCTTAAATGCTAACGTGCTAACGGCTACCATGCTAGCACCTAGCAAGAGGGCCTCAAGTTTAGAAAGTGCCAAGGTTGTCCTATAACCTCCCTACATCATGTCATGTGTGCATTTGCCTGTAGACATGAGTAAATTAGCTTAAATGCTAACATGCTAACGGCTAACATGCTAGCACCTAGCAAGAGAGTTTCAAGTTTACAAAGTGCCAAGGTTGTCCTTCAATCTCCATATATCATGCCATGTGTGTATATGCCTTTAAACGTGAGTAAATTAGCTTAAATGCTAACATGCTAACAGTTATCATGCTAGCACCTAGCAAGAGACCCTCAAGTTTAGAAAGTGCCAAGGTTGTCCTATAACCTCCCTACATCATGACGTGTGTATTTGCCTTTAGACATGAGTAAATTAGCTTAAATGTTAACATGCTAACGGCTAACATGCTAGCACCTAGCAAGAGAGCCTCAAGTTTAGAAACTGCCAAGGATGTCCTATAACGTCCCTGCATCATGCATGTGTGTATTTGCCTTTAAACATGAGCAAATTAGCTTAAATGCTAACATGCTAACAGTCATCATGCTAGCACCTAGCAAGAGAGTCCCAAGTTTAGAAAGTGCCAACGTTGTCCTATAACATCCCTACATCATGCCATGTGTGTATTTGCCTTTAGACATGAGTAAATTAGCTTAAATGTTAACATGCTAACGGCTAACATGCTAGCACCTAGCAAGACAGCCTCAAGTTTAGAAACTACCAAGGTTGTCCTATAACCTTTCCACATCATGTCATGTGTGTATTTGCCTTTAAACGTGAGTAAATTAGCTTAAATGCTAACATGCTAATAATCATTATGCTAGCACCTAGCAAGAGAGCCTCAAGTTTAGAAAGTGCCAAGGTTGTCCTATAACCTCCCTACACCATGCCATATGTGTATTCTCCTTTAGACATGAGTAAATTAGCTTAAATGCTAACATGCTAACGGCTACCATGCTAGCACCTAGCAAGAGAGCCTCAAGTTTAGAAACTGCTAAGGTTGTCCTATAACCTCCCTACATCATGCCATGTGTGCAATTGCCTTTAAACGTGAGTAAATTAGCTTAAATGCTAACATGCTAACGGCTACCATGCTAGCACCTAGCAAGAGGGCCTCAAGTTTAGAAAGTGCCAAGGTTGTCCTATAACCTCCCTACATCATGTCATGTGTGCATTTGCCTGTAGACATGAGTAAATTAGCTTAAATGTTAACATGCTAACGGCTAACATGCTAGCACCTAGCAAGAGAGTTTCAAGTTTACAAAGTGCCAAGGTTGTCCTTCAATCTCCATATATCATGCCATGTGTGTATATGCCTTTAAACGTGAGTAAATTAGCTTAAATGCTAACATGCTAACAGTTATCATGCTAGCACCTAGCAAGAGACCCTCAAGTTTAGAAAGTGCCAAGGTTGTCCTATAACCTCCCTACATCATGACATGTGTGTATTTGCCTTTAGACATGAGTAAATTAGCTTAAATGTTAACATGCTAACGGCTAACATGCTAGCACCTAGCAAGAGAGCCTCAAGTTTAGAAACTGCCAAGGATGTCCTATAACGTCCCTGCATCATGCATGTGTGTATTTGCCTTTAAACATGAGCAAATTAGCTTAAATGCTAACATGCTAACAGTCATCATGCTAGCACCTAGCAAGAGAGTCCCAAGTTTAGAAAGTGCCAACGTTGTCCTATAACATCCCTACATCATGCCATGTGTGTATGTGCCTTTAGACATGAGTAAATTAGCTTAAATGCTAACATGCTAACGGCTAACATGCTAGCACCTAGCAAGACAGCCTCAAGTTTAGAAACTACCAAGGTTGTCCTATAACCTTTCCACATCATGTCATGTGTGTATTTGCCTTTAAACGTGAGTAAATTAGCTTAAATGCTAACATGCTAATAATCATTATGCTAGCACCTAGCAAGAGAGCCTCAAGTTTAGAAAGTGCCAAGGTTGTCCTATAACCTCCCTACATCATGCCATGTGTGTATTTGCCTTTAGACATGAGTAAATTAGCTTCAATGCTAACATGCTAACGGCTACCATGCTAGCACCTAGCAAGAGGGTTTCAAGTTTAGAAAGTTCCAAGGTTGTCCTATAACCTCCCTATATCATGCATGTGTGCAATTGCCTTTAAACGTGAGTAAATTAGCTTAAATGCTAACATGCTAACAGTTATCATGCTAGCACCTAGCAAGAGAGCCTCAAGTTTAGAAAGTGCCAAGGTCGTCCTATAACCTCCCTATATCATGCCATGTGTGTATTTGCCTTTAAACGTGAGTAAATTAGCTTAAATGCTAACATGCTAACATGCTAGCAACTAGCATTTAGCCACAGAGAGAGTTCAGAAGTTTATCTAAAAAATGAGCCATCAATCACGTTTCTACGTGGCCGTATGGCTGAGCTACAAGGCTGTGAAAAGTCTGTAAATTCTCGTTTTCTCTGGAATGCGGCTGTTCTAAAAATAGAATGGTGTACCTAATCTAGTGGCCGATTTTTTTTTCTATCGCGAATAGCGTCGCCATGGTTACACGAAACGTTCCAAAAAATAAATACCGCTGTAGTCCCGAGCGTCACGATTCCGACGGTGTAACATGTGTGGGGGTCCTTCTTGCGGTTTTGGCCGCATTACGCGCGCAAAAAGTGGAAGATTAAGATATAATAAGAAGAAAAATAACTAAACACCACAAGCAATAACAATATGGGCTGGCTCAGTAGCCAGCCCATAGACTGCTACTGCAAGTAGCAGTCTATGGGCTGGCTACTGGGCCAGTCCATAATTATCACAATTAAAAGGAAAAACTGAGGATCAAGGAAACGGCACCTTTGGGGTCGTCCACACTGGGAGGAGCCGCAGGGCCCGGGTGCTGGTCCCCCGACTCCAACCCCCACATTAAAGGGACGAACCCCCAGCCGCAGCCGGCCGGGTCGAAGGGACCCAAGGATGGCACCCCCTCAGCAGACCCAACACAGCCCCCAGTGTGTAGGACCCCCCCTCCTCTGAGGAAACACTAGAGTTAAAAACTAAAGACTAAAAGCATAAAATAGGATTAAAAAGATAAAAACATAAGAAAAGTTAAAAAATATTACTTAAAAGCCTTCGACCCAAGGATGGCACCCCCTCAGCAGACCCGACACAGCCCCCAGTGTGGAGGACCCCCCCTCCTCTGAGGAAACACTAGAGTTAAAAGCTAAAGACTAAAAGCATAAAATAGGATTTAAAAGATAAAAACATAAGAAAAGTAAAAAAAAAAAATTAGTTAAAAGCCTGATTAAAAAGGTAAAAAAAAAAAATATTGACCATTAATATACCATCAAGACCAGGGTTCAATTCCACCCTCGGCCATCTCTGTGTGGAGTTTGCATGTTCTCCCCGTGCATGCGTGGGTTTTCTCCGGGTACTCCGGTTTCCTCCCACATTCCAAAAACATGCTAGGTTAATTGGCGACTCCAAATTGTCCATAGGTATGAATGTGAGTGTGAATGGTTGTTTGTCTATATGTGCCCTGTGATTGGCTGGCCACCAGTCCAGGGTGTACCCCGCCTCTCGCCTGAAGACAGCTGGGATAGGCTCCAGCACCCCCCGCGGAAAAAGCGGTAGAAAATGAATGAATAATAATAATAATAACAATAATAATAATAAAAAGTTTATGACTCTGCTTGTAACTACACATTCTCTTATAGCCCCCACGAGAAAGGGGGGTCAAAGAAGGTTTGTGTGTGTGCTAATCTTTAGCCAATTTTTCAATTAAATCCAAATTTAATCACACGCAGCGGTTAATGAGTAATGTTTTGTTTTGGATGGGAAGCCGGAATTTGGAATGATTTGAAATGTGAAGTTATAGGAATAGCCGGGAGAGGAGAGGGCTGTGCTGGAACATGATTGGCGGACTGACCTTTGATCCCTCCCCCTCCTCAATGGGGCGTGTCTCTATGGAAACAGCCCATTTGTGTGTGTGTGTGTGTGTGTGTGTGTGTGTGTGTGTGACAAGACTTGCTAAGGAATGGAACTTCCTAGTCAGTGTGTGTGTGAGTGTTCCCGCATTAGTTAAGAAGCAATAAGAGAAAAGCAGCGAGTTTTGGCTTTACTTCTTCCAGCTTTAGCTTATAGTTTGCTCTGCATGTGTGTGACAGATGTGCACAGCCCCCCCGCTTCATCCATGTCAGCTGTCTGCATGGGTTTCCTGTCCTAAATAGCTCCAGAAGACGCTCAGTGGGTGTCGGGGGCATTCATCTGTGTGCGAGTGTGAGTCCGATGTGTGTTTTGGTGAGCAACATGTAGCTGAAGTCAGTCGGCAGTCACCAGGATGAGCTTGAGGAAGAGGCTCTCCTTTAAGCGGGTCTGGAATTTCCATACAGTGAGTATTGCAGTTTTATGTATTTATTCTAGTTCGATTCCATTCACATTGCTTATCATTAGCTGTATAATTGTTTTCAAAATGAAATACATGTAAGTGGGATGATGCCATAAGTATGCTGGTAAAGTCCCTTCCATGATGCCTTATAAATCCTTCTTGGGGATGCGGGTTCAAGCTCGGGTCAGGGTGCAGGCTGAATGCGTTGGTACAGGAAATAAAACTGCAAACACAAATGTGGAGCTGAGCTCTTCTTTGCTACTCTAAGAGCTGTCACACGTCTTGGAAGACTTGCTGCAAGATTCCGAGTGTGCGGGGAATTTTGTGCTCCCTGATGTTGTGACTGCTGCTCTCGATTCTGGTTCATCCCAAAGATGCGACTGAGGTCAGGACTCACAGATCAAACAGAAAAGGGCCGTCCCCAAACTGTCCCCCACACATTAGGAAACATATACACTAATTAACCAAGAAGTGGAAGAGTTCAGATTAACTGGTAATTAACTCATTCGCTATCAAAAATGTATTTATACGTCTTTTATGTTTGTTTGTTTTTTGCACAAGAGGCACAAAGAGGTGATGATGCAACTCCACAATTGAAGAGATCATGTTTGATGCAGGTCGAGTGGTTAGCGCTCAGACCTCACAACAAGGAGACCAGGGTTCAATTCCACCCTCGGTTTGCATGTTCTCCCTGTGCATGCGTGGGTTTTCTCCGGGTACTCCGGTTTCCTCCCACATTCCAAAAACATGCTAGGTTAATTAGCCACTCCAAATTGTCCATAGGTATGAATGTGAGTGTGAATGGTTGTTTGTCTATATTTCTTGGGTTGTCTTTTCAGGAATGTGATGTTCAGAGTAGGGGCTGCATGGTGGACGAGTGGTTAACACGCAGGCCACACAGTCAGGAGACCTGTTTGGAGTTTGCATGTTCTCCCTGTGTATGCGTGGGTTTTCTCCGAGTACTCTGGTTTCCTTCCACATTCCAAAAACATGCAGCCCAGGGCGTCCCCCGCCTCTCACCCAAAGACAGCTGGGATAGGCTCCAGCATGTCCATGACTCTAGAAAATGGATATATATTCAGAGTATTGTACAGTGATAAGCACTAAAATTACATAAACATGTCAAAATTACTGCACATTAGTGCTTATAATTCCTGAGTGGTTAGCGTGCAGGCCCCACAGCTAGGAGACCCGAGTTCAATTCCACCCTCAGCTATCTCTGTTTGGAGTTTGCATGTTCTCCTCGTGCATGAGTGGGTTTTCTCCGGGTACTCCGGTTTCCTCTCACATTCCAAAAACATGCTAGGTTAATTAGCGACTCCAAATTGTCCATAGGTATGAATGTGAGTGTGAATGGTTGTTTGTCTATATGTGCCCTGTGATTGGCTGGCCACCAGTCCAGGGTGTATCCCGCCTCTTGTCCGAAGACAGCTGGGATAGGCTCCAGCACCCCCTGCACCCCTTGTGAGGATAAGTGGTAGAAAATGAATGTATGAATGTTGATATGGCCCTAGGACACACTATTCTGTGTGCCTTGATGTATCAGTTAAATGATCAAAAATGGCCAGTATGAGAGGAATTGGACCGCTGATTGACTCAATAATGAACTGATTAAGAAACTGATTAACTTTCATAACATGCAGAAAGAGAAAACGGGAATGTTAGGAGGAAAAGTGTAGATAGAAAAGAGAGGTAAACACAAATGAAAACAATTTATGGCAAAGAAAATCATTAGAACATTTGAACATAACATGAAACAAAGGTTGGACAGAAGTAGCAGACTCGGTAAAGTGACACTGAAAACTAAGAACAGGATGAGGCTCCAGGCTGTTTCTCTTTCTCTCCAAAGCCAGATGTGTGTTGGCTTGAGTGAGGAGAAGCAGACAAGCTTGGAGACATTGGCCAGAAATGACAACAAATAGACACTAGGACAAAAAGAATGTCTCGCCACTGTGAGTCATATGATTTGTACACACCACCCAAGGTGTACGTCAGTGTGACCGTGTCATAAGCGTGTATATGTGTGTGTACGTGTGCGCATTGTAGACGACAACGAAAAGATGAGCCTTTTCTATGCCTTCAGTTCTTCCAGGATTATTGCATTTAGTGTTTTCATGGTTTGATGTTTTATGTTTGATTGAATTGCCTTTAAGTCAAAGCAAGGGGCCAAATAACGCTTGGCCTTTTTGAGTCACATCTGATGTGTGACTCACATGTTGGGAAACAAACATCAACCTCATTCCTTTCTTTTGACAGTTAGTGATTCATTAGAAAGTGCTTCAACCTTGCTCGGCATTCCGGCAAGCTTTCCCAAACCTCATATTTGTGATTCTTGCAAACACATCCCGAATCAGAATGGGAGTTTCCCCATTCAGGCGCACACCTGCAGAGCCTCCATTTTGGGTCGTTTTTCAAGAGCAGTGTTTTTCAACCTTTTTTGATCCACGGCACGTTTTTTTACATTGGAAAACATTCATTCATTTTCTACCACTTATCCTCACGAGGGTCGCGGGGGTGCTGGAGCCTATCCCAGTCTTCGGGCGAGAGGCGGGATACACCCTGGACTGGTCGCCAGCCAATCACAGGGCACATATAGACAAACAACCATTCACACTCACATTCATACCTATGGACAATTTGGAGTCGCTAATTAACCTAGCATGTTTTTGGAATGTGGGAGGAAACCGGAGTACCCGGAGAAAACCCACGCATGCACGGGGAGAACATGCAAACTCCACACAGAGATGGCCGAGGGTGGAATTGAACCCTGGTCTCCTAGCTGTGAGGTCTGCGTGCTTACCACTCGACCGCCGTGCAGCCTTCCTCTGCATTTCTCCTATTGAAATGTTACTTTTACTTTGGAAAGTAATATGTACTATACACCAACACAATTACACTACATACATGGGAACATGGATTACTCATGTTGGTTTTTATTATTTTTACCTTAACTATTATTAATGGGAATAATAGTGTTAGTAATGTAGTAAAAGTAGTAATAGTATATATACAGTAAAGCAGTGTTTTTCAACCTTTTTTGAGCCACGGCACGTTTTTTTACATTGGAAAACATCACTAAGTCTATAGGAGGAAGGAGCTAGGTGTTGCCACACGGACCGATATTACATTGCTCTGCCAGTCTTTACACCACGGACACTCCACAGTAGCCATGTTTACATGAGGAGTTTTTCTCTTTCCCAATGACTTTTCCGGAAACAATGGTATACATGGAAAGGAATATTCCAATCTCTTGTCTACATGCGTCGCTATAATCAACCAGAATAGTCAATGGGGCATGCCCAGTAAAACGTAAACATCAACATCACGTGATACCGACTTCCCCGAGTTGTTCTTTCACTTGTTGGAATAATTCCGTATTGCCAGTTTTTCGTTTGTCCAGTCTTGAAATTTAGTTTGGATCAAAAACAAACTTTCCGTATCAGTCCAGTGCCGATTGCTGGCCTCCATTTTGAAAACTGAAGAACGTCTGGAGCTGCGTGTTACGTCATATCTGAGCATGCGATATGATAAATTTAACCAGGAAAAGGATCAAATTCAAGCTTGCTAATATTTTATAATTCAACTGGGTACATGTTTTATATAGATATATATTTTCTTTTGACTTATGGACTTATGAATGGCGTATAGAAGGGTTTAGATTCTGTTCCACAGATGGCGCTAATGCACACGAAAGCTGCTTGCCAACCGCCAATAAAGTACAGAAGAAGAAGAACGCACCCTGACAACTTCAGCCGGATTGGGGAAAGGAATATTCCACCCCTGTTAATCCGATTATATATTCATTGGGATTGGCACTATTCTTTCGGAATGAGGCGTATACAAAGGTTCAATTCTTTCCATTTGAGCAAATAAACCAAATGCAATTGGAATATTTGGGTCCACGTATACGTGGATATTGACATAATATTTGCAAATGATGATTAATAAATGTTAATTATAAAAAGTGATATTGGATAATTCCTCACGGCACACCTGACAATTTCTCAAGGCACACTAGTGTGCCGCGGCACAGTGGTTGAAAATCCTATTTTCATTTGACTTTTCCTAGCATGGACTTAGCACAGGGGTGGGCAAACTACGGCCCGGGGGCCACATCCGGCCCGCCAAGTGTTTGAATACGGCCCGCCCAATCTTTCCAAAGTATTTAATTTAAACTCAACATACAACCTGGCATCATGGCCTGAGCCAACCTTTTGATGGTTGTATCAATTTCGTTGTTTGACATGGTCTGTTGTTTACAAAGTGCTCCTGATAAAAGAGACACAAGCACATAAAAATAATAAAAATTAAAATAATAATTATTATATTATTATTATAACTATTATGATTATTATATTAATGCTAATTATTATATAAATTATATATAATAATATTGTTATATTTGCATATTTTACATAATAATAATATAATAATTATTATTTTATTTTTATTTTAATTATTATAATATTTTATTATTTTTTAAATATTTAAATATAAATATAAAATCATAAATAATAATAGCAGATTGCATGACAATTTTACAGATACAATAATACCAGGTGGACTGTTACGTGTAAAATATATAGTCTGCCCCCCCCGGAAATTTTGTTATATCAATGCGGCCTGCGAGTCAAAAAGTTTGCCCACCCCTGACTTAGCAGTTTTAAGAGCTGGCAGGATATCTCAGGTCCTCTCAATAGTCGCCACTATTCACCTCATATTCAAAAGTAAACACTCAGGCACACACATTCAAAGCGTTGTGCAACAGCTTCCTCTTCGGTTGCAAGTGCGAGTGTGTTGTATTTGGCGAATTCCGAGTGGCTCAAAGGCAGAACGTGTATGTCAGTCATTCATTTTCCAGCCATTTTAGGTGTTGTAAAAACAAACAAATGTTTGTCTGTATTGCAGTTTTCTCCAGAATCCTTTACTTCCTCTCATACTTGGCTGTGTCTCCCATTCCTGACTAAGGGTGGCTGTTGCCGCTGCCATGACGCAGCCAAGAATAGGTTCCTGGTACAAACAGTCTTGTCTTTGTGAGCGCTGAGTGCATATGTTATCCCTCAGATAGACATGTTTTATGCACCCACTAAAGTGTCACTGCCTGCTTTGCGTCTCATTCGATAAAACAGATCCCATTTTTCCAGCAGTCAGCGTCAAACTTTATGCCTTTGCGGAGACGTTTCGGAAGATTCAGTTTGTTTAAATAACGTTTGATGGCTGTACACGTAAAACTATTATGAATACAGAACAGATGGCTATAAATTGTTAAACCCAACATTCTGGGTTCATAACAGATGATGTAAGCTTTCCCTTTCACGCAGCTCGCAGCTAATAAATCACTTGGGAGCAACACAGCAACACACAAGGTGAAGAACCACTCCCTGTATGCATACAAACATACACAGAGGCCCGACACATGCATGCAAACATGCAGTGCACATAGCTTAACAGAGAATGTAGGCGAACATGCTTATAGGTGGCTTGTCTTGATTAGACTAGCATCATGTCATTGCCATGACAACCTCTCTGGTGGTCCATGCAGAAAAAAACATTTGCAATACTTATTTTGATGGAGTATTCCGGCTTCTCTTGGGTTGTCTTTTCAGGAATGGAATGTTCAGAGCAGGGGCTGCATGGTGGACGAGTGTGGAGTTGTGGAGTGTGTGTTGTCCCCGTGCGTGTGTGGGTTTATCTCCGGGTACTCCGGTTTCTTCCCACATTCCAAAAAACATGCTAGGTTAATTAGCGACTCCAAATTGTCCATAGGTATGAATGTGAGTGTGAATGGTTGTTTGTCTATATGTGCCCTGTGATTGGCTGGCCGGTTTCCTTCCACATTCCAAAAACATGCATCCCAGGGTGTACCCCGCCTCTTGCCCAAAAGACAGCTGGGATAGGCTCCAGCATGCCCATGACCCTAGAAAATGGATGGATGTTCACAGTATTGTACAGTGATAAGCACTAAAATTACATAAACATGTTGAAATGACTGCACATTAGTGCTTATAATTCTTGAGTGGTTAGCGTGCAGGCCCCACAGCTAGGAGACCCGAGTTCAATTCCACCCTCAGCCATCTCTATCACATATACCATTTAATGTCATAAAACAATATAGCGGGCGGCACGGCGGTCAAGTGGTTAGCACGCAGACCTCACAGCTAGGAGACCAGGGTTCGATTCCACCCTCAGCCATCTCTGTGTGGAATTTGAATGTTCTCCTCGTGCATGCGTGGGTTTTCACCGGGTACTCCATTTTTTTCCCACATTCCAAAAACATGCTAGGTTAATTGGCGACTCCAAATTGTCCATAGGTATGAATGTGAGTGTGAATGGTTGTTTGTCTAAATGTGCCCTGTGTAAGCTGGGATAGGTTCCAGCACCCCTGTGACCCTCATGAGGATAAACGGTAGAAAATGAATGCTTGACAAAACATCTTACTTGATAATGTATTACTTGACAAAACTTTAATATTCCAAACATAAATTGGTTGAATACGTTTTTTTTTAGGGTTAGGTTTTTTGTTTTTATTTCCCCATTATTTTTCTTTAAACATGTCTTCGATTCATGCAGTGTTCACATTCACCAGAGTTTCCTTGAAAGCAGACCAAGACCAACTCCAAGTGGTCCCAGCTTTTTTTTTTTTTTTAGTGCATACCGGGATTTGGATGATACCATTCACACTTGACATAACAAACTTCACAAGCCTAACAAAAGCACCGTAGTTCATTTTTACTGAAGTGTAACAGAATTGTCCCGTGGGCGGCAAAAGGAATATTGACTCATTCACAAATAACATCAACATACCGTACAATGGGTCTAATGCCATGCCATCAATAATACTCAGTACTACTATCAAGGCAAAGAGCGGACATCATCTTTTTGTTGGGTTTGTATACTCTGTATCAAAGTTTCATCCCATGTCTGGGATGTGTGTGCTGCAGGGAAGATGCTGCTGGAGGCGGAGGAAAGATAGAAACAGGGAGGAAATAATGACGGCAATGTGCTAATAGAGAAGTGCATAAAGTGAGGTGATAATTAGTGTTTGTGAATACTCAGTATTGAGGGAAAGCCGAGACAAAGCACGGAGCATGGAAAAGGGTCATGGAGAAGAGAGGGAAGAAACGAGAGAATGTGAGAAGATGTGGGGCCTCGACTAGGGGCCAAACCGCTACGCCGCAGGGAAAGTCTGGAAGTGATCACACTGCAGTTGAATTGGGGGGGGGGGGGGGGTTGAATGCGGCCTACATAAAACAGGCTTCTTTTACATATGCATCTATACAAAACACACACACACACGTATTAAACACAAAGCACAGGCCACTGGAATGTGTGTGCAATGTTCTCAAATCAGCAACGGGATCAAGTATCCATACTGAGGTTTTTCATGTGTTCTATGTGGAACTTTGACCACAGTCAACTACCATTAAGTCATATCAAATGTCTTTTCACATACAGGAAACTACCTCTGCTCTTCCAAAGGCCATTTAAAATAAATAAATACAGTCATTACGCACACACACACACATATATACGTATATATACGTATATATAGCCAAGCCTGCAGGACAACATGGAGCTTAATCAGATCAGCATGTAATGTATATTCACCAGTAGGTCAGTTTAATAGATTAATTTGTTCAATATGAGCTATTATGATTTTATTAAGAGTATTCCATATCAAACCGATCCAATCATTTATGATCCCTGCTTTGTGCATTGGGATAAAGACATGCTAAAACGGAAAATGGGGGCTGGCCCTGCCCAAAATAGCTAAACTCTTATTGATTAATTAGCTGATTTAGTGCCAAACACCATTGTTGGATTAGTGTTAGGTTGTACAAGTGTACAAGGGGTACAAGCGAGGGTGTCGTTAAACGTAAACAGTGTAGTCCTCACACAATGTGGCTAAAAGTGAATGAAAGCAGCCTATATGCAAATAAGCAGATGTCCGCACTGACTGACAACTGAGACACATGCTAACTCGCAAACTAGAGAGCTAGCGACCTAAACGGTAGCCTTCAAGTTATTTCCTTTAAATTTAAATAGCCAAAAACTTACCACTTCCACACGGATAGGGAGGATAACTATTAGCAGTTATTTAACCTTTAACATGAACATTAATCAAACGTAATATTTTTTTCTGGGTACATGATACCATACAGCATCCATATCAAACTAACATTAAACTTTCATATCAAGGCGGGGGCCTCAAAATAGTGTCCGGCGGGCCGCGTGTTTGAGACCCCTGATGTAGTGTATGTTTGGAATGTGGGAAGAAGCCGGAGTACATGCAAATTCCGTAGAGGGATGCCCAAACAGAGCTATGAACCCAGACTGTGTGGTCAACATGCTAACCCCGAGGTCCACCGTGTGGCCATTTATTTATTAATTCGTTCAAATACTTTATTTATTTTTAGTTCCTATGGTGAGCAATTAAACAGAGTCAGACAAGAATGGAAAACACGATGAAATACGCTCCAGAAAATCCCTTTTTTTTGTTGTTTTTTTTTTCTTTGTGTGTTACTTGGACAGCCAGTCTGTCTAAATGTCTTAACTACTGGGCCAGAACTTTTCAGGAGGTCTGTGAAAAAGACCAGTAATGAATCCTTAGGCTAGGTCTGTTTAACATCAGATTCCTGATCAACACAGTTTTAATTTCTCTCAAATGGTAATAAGTATTTATTCATGTTTGAGCGGATTTGGAACGTGATCTGACTCAAGGTGGTCATTTTTTTTACAGTAATTCTTGTGATGAACTCGGGTCAAGGAAGACTTTCCTAATGGAAGAATTTTATCCAACGTCACCTCGATGAGCAAAACTATCCACTCCCAAGTGGAGCGACCCACAGAGGCTTACTGTAAAAAGTGGTCATGACTCATATGGACAAGATTTTATCGAAATTCATCATTTGAAATGAAATATTACATCAACATTTCTTGGAATTTACATGCACTTTTTTTGTATTTTCTGCTATATGTGCATGTCATTATAATGTCATTATAAACATGTTTTCATTTCTTTTTGTCATACTCATTAAAATAGGAATCTGAGCAAGAAAATTACTACAGAGGTCCTCTGTGGTTGTATCCTGTCCAATACATTTCTTAGTCATTTTACACTGGATTTGACATTCATGCTTGGGCATTTCACACGGAACCCAGCAAAGTGTTGTGCACATTCCAAGTGACGGAATTAAGCAATCCGCTAATCATATGCATGATGACACAGCATCTGCCGTGACATCAAAATGCTTCCAACGCAACAAACAGGATGGGAGTGTCAGGTATTCATTTTCATACTCCAGTCCAGGCATTGGATACGGATAAGATATGCTTTTCACACAGGCACCTTTGTGACACTACATGAAAAGCTGGAAAATTTGCAGCTAGACTTCATCTTCCCATTCGGTGTCGTTCAGACAGAACCGAGACCTGTGAACACGCCAACTTTTAAGGGTGGTTGAAACCCTATGGAACGTATGGCTCATGTTCTTCTTTCTATTTTCGGTCGCCACAGCAAATCAATCTCCTCCGTCCAACCCTGTCTTCTGCATCTGTCTCTCTCACACCAACTACCCTCATGTCCTCCTTCACTACATCCATATACCTCCTCTTTGGTCTTCCTCTACGCCTCCTACCTGGCAGCATTCTTCTACCGATATATTCACTATCTCTCCTCTGGACCCAACCATCTCAGTCTGGCCTCTCCAAGGCCTCTAACATGTAATGTCCCTCTGATGTACTCGGCCCTGATCCTATCCATCCTGGTCACTCCCACTGAGAACCAATATATTCACTATCTCTCCTCTGGACATGTCCCAACCATCTCAGTCTGGTCTCTCTGACTTTATCTCCAAGGCCTCTAACATGTCATGTCCCTCTGATGTACTCGGCCCTGATCCTATCCATCCTGGTCACTCCCAATGAGAACATCAGCATCCGCATCTCTGTTACCTCCACTTCTGCTTTATATGGCTCCTATTGAACCCTAAAAAGATGTATACCCCTAAGGTTGTATTATATATTTGTTGTATCCGTAAAAATGGTGGAATTTATCTAAGTAATTATCTCTGCTTTACTGCAATATTATCGGGGAAATAGAATTTGGATCTAATGAACTCAGTATCAAAACCTCCTGTTACAACCATTCTAATTCTTAGCTCCATGAGTGACTTCCACCCTTATTGATTGATAATTTTCTATTTCTGTGAGTGGCAAACATTACTTGTTTGTTTTTATCCTTATCTCTGTAATTGGTCAGACATGCAAATGCTTTTAAAATCCCACTTCAATGTAAAGAAGTCTAAACACACACACACAGACTTAGCCCCGCCCCTTCAGGGAGGTGTTCTTGCAGAGCAGGCACATCCAGTTCACAGATGATTCCGCAGATGATTCCACCCACCCGAGTGTATCACGATGTGTCAAATCCTGTTAAATGTGCGGTCACAAGTGTGGCCGAATGCCAGTTGGTCTTCACACCAGTGAATGAGCACGAGTTGGAGAGTGTGTGTCATCTTATCAGTGATGAAGAGAGATCCTAACCCATGTCTCTCTGTGCTTTCTTGCAGTCCACTGCAGTCTCTGACGGAGGTGAGTTGCTGTTTTTCCTATCGATAAGTACTTCAAAGCTATGTTGATACTATGATATAGTATCTATTGGACAGACTTTTCTGATATAGAACCAGCTATATCTGTCATGTATAAGAAGTGATGCTGTATGTCCCATTGTTTTTAAATACCGTATTTTCTGGACTATAAGTCGCACAAGGCCAAAAATGCATAATTGGGAAGAAAAAAAGTCGCACTGGAGTATAAATCACATTTATTTTACAAACTACTTGACAAAAACTTACATTACATCATCTTGGAAGGCAAGTTCTAACATTAATAAAATAATAGATAACATGAACATTAAACATTAAACATGAACAGAAAAGGTGTCCAGTGTTTATGTAACATAACAACCAGTTTTAAGTACAGTAGTAACTGTTTGTTTTTTTGTTTTTGTTTTTGTTTTCTTCTTCTTTGTAAAGCCTCCGCTCGATTATTGTTTCATTCATTCATTTTCTACCGCTTGTTCCTCACGAGGGTCGCAGGGGGTGCTGGAGCCTATCCCAGCTGTCTTCGGGCACCCTGGACTGGTGGCCAGCCAATCACAGGGCACATATAGACAAACAACCATTCACACTCACATTCATACCTATGGACAATTTGGAGTCGCCAATTAGCCTAGCATGTTTTTTGGAATGTGGGAGGAAACCGGAGTACCCGGAGAAAACCCACGCATGCACGGGGAGAACATGCAAACTCCACACAGAGATGGCCGAGGGTGGAATTGAACCCTGGTCTCCTAGCTGTGAGGTCTGCGCGCTAACCACTCGACTGCTGTGCCCGATGCAAATTTCACTACTTGCAGCTTGTAGTCTGCAGAATAGGATTTTCTTTTGTGGGGCATTTAATGTCTCAGTTGTCTTTTTAAGCTAACGTCTACTGTTTAAATATTAAATTGTTAAGGATTAGGGTAGAGTGCCCTCTTGTGACTGTCTGTGAAATTATATATATATATATATATATATATATATATATATATATATATATTCATGTATAAGTCGCTCTGGAGTATAAGTTGCAGGAACAGCCAACCTATGAAAAAAGGTGCTACTTACAGTCCGGAAAATATAGTAGTTGTTTTCCACTCAACTGATGTTGCTCAACATGTGGCAAGACAAACAAAGGCACTGATTGTGGACTATTCTAATAGTGCTTTGACACCTCCCTGTCACAACAAATGGGAGATAAAAGGAGGAGTTGGGAGGTGACAATAGAGACAAAAGGCATGCAGACGTTTCGGAGTATGTCCCCTCAATTATACCTGACCTGATCTGTCCCTTGTTACTATCCTTTTTGACCTGAACGTTTCCTTGTGGACAAGCCCCTAAGTCAGGGGTGCCCATTACGTTGATCGCAAGCTACGGTTAGATTGCTAAGGTAGTTGGGGTCGATTGCGTCAATGTCGCTGTCGGTCAGCTGACATTAAGCTCTCCTTCTGACTCGCTCTTGCTTCCACGCTTACGTCATTTACATACGTTTCATATTTTCAATGCATTGATGCTCCAATAGACGCCACTGGAAGTACACTCACAATGCTCAGAAGCAAAGTCGTGAACATAAACAAAGGTTGAGGAAGGTAAATACATGCTAACATGGACTACCCCCAACATCACTTCCACAAGTCCACATGTCCAGAACACATTTATTTTAACACACACAAGTTTTAAATTATTTATTTTCTGTTATTGTATCTACTATATTGGGTAATACGGGTGTAAAGGTGACTATAGGGGTGTTATTTCATAGCAAAGTGCTCTTCTTTCTTCTTCTTTCTCTTTTGGCTTTTGCCTTCAGGGGGTCGCCACAGCAAATCAATCTCCTCCATCCTCCATCTGTCTCTCTCACACCAACTACCCTCATGTCCTCCTTCACTACATCCATAAACCTCCTCTTTGGTCTTCCTCTACGCCTCCTACCTGGCAACATCCTTCTACCAATATATTCACTATCTCTCCTCTGGACATGTCCCAACCATCTCAGTCTGGTCTCTCTGACTTTATCTCCAAGGCCTCTAACATGTAATGTCCCTCTGATGTACTCCTTCCTGATCCTATCCATCCTGGTCACTCCCACTGAGAACCAATATATTCACTATCTCTCCTCTGGACATGTCCCAACCATCTCAGTCTGGTCTCTCTGACTTTATCTCCAAGGCCTCTAACATGTAATGTCCCTCTGATGTACTCGTTCCTGATCCTATCCATCCTGGTCACTCCCACTGAGAACCAATATATTCACTATCTCTCCTCTGGACATGTCCCAACCATCTCAGTCTGGTCTCTCTGACTTTATCTCCAAGGCCTCTAACATGTAATGTCCCTCTGATGTACGCGTTCCTGATCCTATCCATCCTGGTCACTCCCACTGAGAACCTCAGCATCCTCATCTCTGCTACCTCCAGTTCTGCTTCCTGTCTTTTCCTCAGTGACACTGTCTCTGGACCAAACAACATGGCTGGTCTCACCACAGTTTCCTTTTATTTTAGCTGAAACTTTTTGCTTCCTTTTCACAATCTCCATTGTTCTGGATTGTTGACCCCGAGTACTTGAAATTCTCCACCTTCTGTATGGTTATAGGTTATAGGTTATAGGGCTCTAATAATGTTCAATACCATATTTAGAAGATGGTGAACAGGTTTTCTGTACTATATCTATGAATGTTTTGGGTTCATAAATTAGGAATCCTACTTCACCGAAATGCGCGATAAATGAGGGATTCCTCTACCAAAGTAGTTCTATAATAATATATTGTATAATCGTTGAACCATCGATTCATTAATTATATATTCATACATTTGTAATGATGATACATTCATTCATTTTCTACCGCTTATCCTCACGAGGGTCGTGGGATGATGTACTGGAAAAAGTATGGAATTTGAATGAAATGTCAAATCTAAAGGAATGCTGGTTAAATATCCAGGCCATAATCCTGTTTTCCATATTGATATTGATTTCTATATTATCTGAAAGTTGTTGATGATTGGGATTGCTGGAGAGGTCAATCGATACAAGATGAGCCCGGCATATATTCTTCCTGTGTGCGCTCCTGAATGCTCCTAAAGCCTCGGTGGTGTCCGACTTTTAACAACGTCCTCATGAATACTGCAGTGAGCGCGTGTGCGCGCACATACGTACGTGCTCACACGCTCTTGTCTTTTTACCATCCCGGCTCAGTCACATCTAAATAATTCATTATGTCAAGACCTGTGGAGGCATGTATTGCTTACCCACTGAGTATCTCATTGGTGGACGTGTATAATTATACACGCATGCGGCCGCGTGCGTGTTGTGACCTGACTCTCTCAGGTTGTTAGCCTGCTTGCGTATTTGCCTCCTTTTGTTCTTTTATACTACTTTTTTTTTTTAACCTTTTTCTGTTCTCGCTGTGATGGTGTTTGTGTTGCACTCGGTGCTGTGTTACCTTGCAAGGGGGGCTTTTTGGCCCTTTTAGGTTGAGTATGGATGGAGGGACTTGGCTCCCGCTTAGGATTCGCTACCACTGGCACCACACTGGCTCCTATCGGCTCTACCCAGGTGAGGAGAACTTTGGTACCTTAACAATTCCTTTGCGATGAAATATGAAGCACAGGGGTCTTAAACTCAATTTACCTGGGGGCCACTGGAGCTAGGGTCTGGGCAAGGCTGGGTCACATCAGGTTTTCCAAAAAAAACAAAACGCATTTATTAAAAACAGAAAAATATACAAACTTTTTCAGTGCTTTGGTTCCGATTTTCTACAAGAAAAGCTCTGATAAAACATTCCACTGTTCTCAAATATCTTAATTTTTATTTTTCTGCACAAAATAAAATGAAAAATAAATAAACAAATCAAGAATAAAGAAAATCAACCAATCAGTAATAAATAAATATAATAATAATAATAATAAAAGGGCAAATAATAAAAACTTAAGAAACCACATATAGTCGGTGGGTAGACAAATTATTATTTTCAGATTAAAATGAACAAAGCATTATTAGAGCCCTGTAGACATGACAAAACACGACTATAGTCACATTTATACTCTTTTTATTTACAACATATTGCGCAACTGCAGGGTCTTGAGACACATGCTAACTCGCACACTAGAGCGCTAGCGACCTAAACGGTAGCCTTCAAGTTATTTCCTTTAAACTTAAATAGCCAAAAACTTACCACTTCCACACGGATAGGGAGGATAACTATTAACAGTTATTTAACCTTCAACATGAACATTAATCAAACGTAATAATTTTTTCTGGGTACATGATACCATACAGCATCCATATCAAACTTGCGCGGGCCGCACTAACATTCTGTCCTGCGGGCCACATTTGGCCCGCGGGCCGCGTGTTTGAGACCCCACATTCACAGACTTATAAATAGTCAAATATTTTTAAGTCATTGTAAAAAAAAAAAATTGCATTTTCCTACCTCGGAGCCACACCAAGGAGGTTAAAGAGCCGCATGTGACTCTGTCGCCGTGGCTTGCTGACCCCTGGTCTACACAGTAGTCAGTGGTTTATTGGAACAAGTGTGTTTGGGTGTTGCTGATGAGATTGTATGTTGATTACACATTTTCCACCGAACTGATTGTGCAAACCAGAAAGCATTTAAACTTGGGCGTGAGCAAGTGATGAAAGAGTTCAAGCGCATAATTCCTTTCTTTTATTGATGCGTCGTGCTAGTTTGACTTTGCTCATCATTATGTCACTTCATTGTGTAAAAGCTTTATAGCAAATATGATATAAATAGTCGGCCCTCATTTATCACCGTTAATTGGCTCCAGACCTGATTGTGATATGTGGATCTTTATGGAGTGGGATTCAACGTTTTGAATTTAATATTTTTGTAGTCAGTACATTGAAAACCTGTTTATGACCTCCTTAAAGTGTGTTTTTTTACCCCTATTAAAGCCCTGCAGACATGAAATAATAGTCACCTTTACACTTCATAGTCATGGTAATGGAAGCACGGTTGCCCAGTGGTTATCATGTTGGTCACACAGTCAGGAGATCTGGAAGAACTGGGTTGGAATCTTTTCTGTACAGCAGAAATGTTGATGTTTTCTGTACAGCAGATGACGTCTAGGCGGTTAGATGACATCATCATGTAAGTTGCATAATTGGCCATGACGCAAAACTCCACCCACAGTAGAAATGCTGTAGAAAATGAATGAATGAACATTGATTTACGGGGTGTCGGTTCCATTCCGTGCAGTGGTAGACACTTGTGGGTCTTAGAAAAAAACATTTATGATGTCTCCTTTAAGTGTGCACTGATATTAAACGTTAAAGTACATACCATTCTACATGTAATGTCTCACTGTATTGATGGACAGAAGCGTTACAATTAGGGCTGTCAAAGTTGATGCGTTAACAGAGGTTTCCTTTAACAGCGGCAATTTTTTGACGCACGATTAACGTGCGCTCCTCTTGTTTGACCCTCGCTAACTACGTAGCTACAAGCTGGAGCAAATATTAGCAGAAATGGAGAAAGAAACGAGTATTTAGATCGGTAAAGGTAGCTTCAAAGCCCTGGAATATGGCTCTTGTAGCAAGACAAAAGTTATTTGTGTCTACTGTCACTGTGTTTGACTTATCATGGATTACATTGTCTGCCAGAGTCTAGAGCAGGGGTGGGCAAACTACGGCCCGGGGGCCACATCCGGCCCGCCACGTGTTTCAATATGGCCCGCCTGTTTTTTCCAAAGTATTTCATTTAAACTCAACATACAATCTGGCATCGTGGCTTGAGCCAACTTTTTGATGGTTGAGGTAGCTGCTTTATCAATTTCGTTATTTGATGTGGTCTGTTGTTTACAAAATGCTCCTGGAAAAAGGAGCACAAGCACAATAATAGTAATAATAATAATAATAATAATGTTGTCAATAATGATAATAATACTACTATTATATTAATATTGCTGTTAATAATATTAATATAATAATGGTAGTAATATTACAAAATACTCCTGGAAAAAGGAGCACAAGCACAATAATAGTAATACAAATAATAATAATAATAATAATAATAATAATAATGTTGTTGTCAATAATGATAATAATACTACTATTATATTAATATTGTTGTTAATAATATTAATATAATAATTGTAGTAATATTATTATTATTAACAAAATAATAATAATAATATAATAACATTACTATAACTAATAATAATAATAATAATTCTAATAAAAATAACAATAATAATAATACATTTATAACACACTTTACATCAAATAAATGATTTCAAAGTGCACATATAGCAGATTGCATGACACTTTTACATGTAAAATATGTGTAAAAATATAGGTGTAAAAATGGACTGTTACGTGTAAAATACTACATAATCCCCCCGTCAATTTTGTTAAATTAATGCGGCCCGCGAGGCAAGGTGCAGTGCAGGTATTGTTTTTATTGTCGTATACAGTACATAAGAGTGTCCCAACTAACCAGTGTTTTTTACATTTTTACATCTCTATGCTGATTTTTTAATATTTTTGCAAATATGCTTGCTTTAAATAATGGCCCATCGTTCCGCAATTGATATGCTTATACATAAAATATGTTGTTGTAATTGCACATTGAATCCTTTACCACAAAGAGATATCCCCTTACTTATTCTAGATAAAACCTTATTTCTATCAGCGATTAATTGTGAGTCAACTATGGATAAATGTGATTAATTGCGATCAAATGTTTTAATCGATTGACAAGCCCTAGTTATAATGCACGACTAAGTTAGCTGTGGTTTGTTGGTATGAGGTGTGTCAAGCAGCGTTACGATGCCATCTACTGGATGGAGTTGTAATGACAAGCTCGACAGATAGTCACACAATAATGTGACGACAATGTGAAATAAATGAATGTATGCGGGGTAGTCGTTTTTTTTCGCAGTAGTCACTTGCAAATGCGGTGTCGTTTTGGGGGCATAATTTGAATTTTCTTGGTTATTCATTGACTTTATATTATCTTGGCCATTTTATACTGTCTTGCACTGAAAATGGAGGTGCTGTAAATTCATTCGACTATAAGTAAAATGATACTAAAGGTTCTGATTCTGACCAATGGTTCCCCAGAGCACTGCTTGGATCTTATTTTTACGATTAAAACCACCAACACCCGCCTTCTGGTGGTGCGTAAATCAGTTTTAACACTGGGGACATACACCAACATTAACTATTAATTAGATTTATGATCTCCTCACAGAACTATGTATTGTTTATATATTTGGGACACTCACACAGCTAAGTACAGTATGTTACAGAAGCAGAAGCAGTTTGTGAAACGCTCATTACGTGTTTATGCAGTACTTACCGTTTTTTGCGTCATTGTCCACTGGAAGCTGTGTATCTCCATGTTTTTTTTTCAATTTTGATCCAAAAAAGTGAAGCTGTTGGGAATGCTCACATCGTTAAGTATGGAAATTACTGTGTGTGTGTGTGTGTGTGTGTGTGTGCATGTAGAACTGAACAGCGTGGAGCTCCAGGGCTGCAGCAGTGACAACAGCCTGAACAGCAATGCCAGCCTCCCCAGTGTCCAGAGTCACCGGCGCCACACTGAGCGGAGAGTGGCAAGCTGGGCTGTGTGCTTCGAGAGGCTGTTGCAGGACCCCGTGGGAGTCCGCTATTTCTCGGTAAAATACTATAAGTGCAGGGACAGCCTTATATTTGTGAGCAAATGACTTTGTGAGTGGGGTATTCCACGAGAGAAGTGCAGAAGAATTCACCTGTTATATTATAAAATAATAAATATATTTAAATAAGTCAATGAGGACACGCATAACAATTAGGGATGGCCAATCAAGACAAGACATTTTGGACAATTCTGTGCTACCCTTTGAAATACAGTAAACCTCGGATATATCGGACTCGGATATATCGGAAATTCGCTCACAACGGACAGATAAAAAAGAACCGATTTTTCTGTAATGCATTTCCAATAAAAATTCATTGCATATATCGGATTTTTTATAACGGATTTCGCCTATTTCGGACAAAATCTCCAGTCCCGTTCCAATGCATTTCCATTAAATTTCCCTGGCATATATCGGATGGCCGCATCGTGGCGCTCCGATTCGCCGAATCGTGACAGGCCGCTATACGACGTCATTTGCAGCGTTTGCAGCGTTGCCTGCGCGTCCAGGTACATTGGAAACATAGTCAAGGAAGTGCCTTTTTATAACGGATAAAATCCCATTTACGCATATACCGGATATAAATCCGATATATGCGTAAAACGGACATTTTCCGGTATACGCATATAACGGATTTCGCTTATATCGGACAAAACCAGTGGGAACAATTGAATCCGATATAGCCGAGGTTTACTGTAATTATTGAATATTTTGAATAAAAGTTATGAGAGTTATTCAAGTATGACATTCATTCACAGACCTTATGGGACCTTATGTGGGCTTGTCTCTCCTTCTCATAACTCCTATTTCTGTTCATCCATATTTCTTGCTCCAGGAATTCCTGAAGAAAGAGTTCAGTGAGGAGAATATTCTGTTCTGGCAGGCATGTGAGTTCTTCAGCCACGTCCCTGAAAATGACAAGAAACAGGTACAGCACATACTGTCATTTTTTGGGGGGGGTTGAAATTCCCATCAATACCCTTTTTGGCGGTATATCTTAGGTGTGATGTTGTTCTCTTGTCTTGACTCCAGTTGTCTCAGCGAGCCCGGGAAATCTACAACAGCTTCTTGTCCAGTAAAGCCACCACACCGGTCAACATAGACAGCCAAGCTCAGCTCGCCGACGACATCCTCAACGCCCCACGACCTGACATGTTCAAGGAGCAGCAGTTACAGGTTGGTATCTTGTATACCTGAGCATCCACTCTATTTACGACACATTGAAAGGGAGCAGTAATTAAAAGAAAAAAAAACTAAATTATATTGTGGCATTGGATTAACATCACAGTTATGGTTTCTTGCATAACATGGGAAAACAAGGCCGTCAAATAGAAGGAAACGTTATTGAGAAGCTCCATTGGTTTAACTTATGATAAGAGTCACAAGGCAACAAGATATCCCCAGGCCCAACATATTTTGGTATCATTCCTTTGAAAATTGACTCTTAATATTAAGCGTTAACGGAAGTTTAACAGATTTTTTTTTTTTTTTACCTGCAAATAACGTGTGTTCCTCTTGTTTGAACCTCGGCCCCCACCGTATTTTGATTGAAGCACGAAAGCACAAATATTGAGCAGAAATGGATAGAGAAAAGAGTATTGTGATCGGTAAAGTTAGCTTCAAAGCTAACATGCAATATGGCTCTTGTAGCAAGACAAAAGTTACGTATTTGTATCTACTGTCGTTGTGTTTGACTTATCACGGATTCCATGGGCTGCCAGAGACTGGAGCAGTACAGGTATTGTATGTATATATGGTATATAGTAATGTTTTTATTGTCATATACAGTGCTACCTTGGCATAAGAGTGGCCAAACTAACCACATTTTTACATCTCTTTGCTGATTTTTGCATTGAACTACCAGTAAATTAGAGTTCCAGCTGCTATTGCTATTGCTATTGTCAATGTGATGACCGTGGCTGAAGTCCAGTGTTGTGCTAGCTTTAGCCATTTAGCATTGAACTACCACAATGATGCACATTAGCACTCAAAGTCATTCCCACCGCATTCCCACATAGTATTAGCATTTAGTATGACATCCATACATGCCTTGTGCATGTGCATTGGAGAACGGTGCATTGGTGCGTTCAATGACCGTGAAAAAAGTAGGACAAATTGCAGCTCACATTAAACATTCAAAAATGGGATTTCTAATAATTAGAGTATTGTAATGAAATAATATTTACTGTAATATAATGATTAATTTCTATGTATATCAATGTGTTTTAAAAGAGAAATGAAACTACATTGAGTTTGTAATTTTGTTTTAGTTATTTTCATTTGTACATTTCATGAAGGAAAGGTGCATTGACGCAAATCTTGAATAGTAATCTTTTATGAATGTTCCTAAATAGGCTTTTTTTACTCACAAATATTTAGAATTTAAAACCATAAATCATAAATAAAGAAACTTTATTTTGAGCTGACACTGTAATCAAAAAACATGTTTGTGGTTGAGTTTAAGAATGAATAGGCTAATAATTACAGTAATACAAAAATATGCTTGCTGGCTGTATTATGGCCCATAGTTCCGAAACTGATATCCTTTTACATAAAATTTGATGTAATTATCGTTGTAGTTGCACATTGAATAGTTTACCACAAAGAGATTTCCCCTACTTATTATAGATAAAAACCCATTTCTATCTGCGATTAAACATGATTCATTCTGAGTTAACTACGGAAAAAAAATGTGATTAATCATGATGAAATATTTTAATCGATTGCCAGCCTTAGTTAATATTAGTTGCACTCTAGACTGGCTCTAGATATCTACTACGGATGTATGGACCGCAGTACGGACCATACCTTGGCATTTGGGCTGCACTTTCAGTCTGTTTGTTGTGCATAATTAAGTTCCACTTTTGTTCTCCAAAAATTCTGTATTTTATTATTATTAAATCATTTTTAGAATCAAGTATCAAAATGAAATTGCATTGTATTCATTCATTCATTTTCTACTGCTTATCCTCACGAGGTTCGCGGGGGTGCTGGAGCCTATCCCAGCTGTCTTTGGGCGAGAGGCGTGGTACACCCTGGACTGGTCGCCAGCCAATCACAGGGCACATATAGACAAACAACCATTCACACTCACATTCATACCTATGGACAATTTGATGAGATGACATTGCATGACAAAGCACTTCAACAGATCAAAAAAGCACGAAATCAGTAAAGGAAAGCAAATACTACAATGATTTTTTCTTTGCAGCTCCATCAGGTGAACCAACAAGAAGTAAAAAATATATTCCTCCCTACATAGTCCTACTCACAAACCAACCAACAAACTAGATCCTCTCTCTCCGTGTGAATATTTTCCTTCAACTCATTTCATTCTCAGGGCGCTGAATCAATCTCAACTGGACTGTTCAGGTTGTCTTAGTACAGGGGTCGGGAACCTTTTTGGCTAAGAGAGCCATGAAGGCCAGATATTTTAAAATGTGTATCTGTGAGAGCCATATACATTTTTTTAAAACATTGAATGCAATAAAATGTGTGCATTTTTATGTAAGACCAACAGTTTTAGATATAATGGGCTCTAATTACGTAGACCAGGCACACTACCCCACGCCAATGGGGTGTGGCCAGCACACTTTTGTGAGCAGCGCAGTGTCTAATAATAAATCAAATACTTGCTGCCATTAATACAACTTCTGCTGCTGCATGGTTTTGCACCGTACTCCGTACACATATTTCATTCTTTTGACCATCTTCACCAGAAGGCTTGGTTCTGCAGCTTTAGCTAGGTGACTATTTGACTAAAGGAGGAAAGTTTACATTTACATCTTAATGACCGAGGTACAATACCGCATTACCCAGTAATAATCGAGTTTTGGTGTTTGACCTGGAAAATATCATGAAAGATAGATATGGTCGGCCGTATTGCAGTAGAAAATAGATGGACGGATTAAAATGCATAAGAAAGTTGTTGATTTTTAATATTTTTAACAGTGATTTCTGTGATGTTTACTTTAAAATGTTAGCAAACATACATTTTTATTGTGGTAAGAAATGCTTGAGAGCCAGATACAGTCATCAAAAGAGCCCTACCTGGCTCCCGAGCCATAGGTTCCCTACCTCTGTCTTAGTAGATGTTTCGCCTTTCATTTGAGCAGACTTCAGTTCATGCTGAAAGACTATATAGGACACTTCTAGTTTGAGGGGATGGTGCAAGCTAGAGGCACAACCCCAACCAGGACTGGTTTCACTCTTTTGTGGTGCAAAACGACAGTCGTTAAAATACAGTGTCTCAAGGCAGCTGGCAATGTTGTTGGTTTTTTTTTTTTTTGCTCCATTTTTTTTATTGATAAGTGGTAACATATCAAAGTTGTGCAATGTTGAAAGTTCATTCATTCATTCATTTTCTACCGCTTTTCCTCACGAGGGTCGCGGGGGTGCTGGAGCCTATCCCAGCTGTCTTCGGGCGTAAGGCGGGGTACACCCTGGACTGGTCGCCAGCCAATCACAGGGCACATATAGACAAACAACCATTCACACTCACATTCATACCTATGGACAATTTGGAGTGGCTAATTAACCTAGCATGTTTTTGGAATGTGGGAGGAA
Organism: Doryrhamphus excisus; assembly: GCF_030265055.1. Taxonomy (NCBI): domain Eukaryota; kingdom Metazoa; phylum Chordata; class Actinopteri; order Syngnathiformes; family Syngnathidae; genus Doryrhamphus; species Doryrhamphus excisus. The sequence goes on along the minus strand of NC_080466.1, from coordinate 3,235,874 downwards.
ACCGGAGTACCCGGAGAAAACCCACGCATGCACGGGGAGAACATGCAAACTCCACACAGAGATGCCCGAGGGTGGGATTGAACTCTGGTCTCCTAGCTGTGAGGTCTGCGCGCTAACCCCTAGACCACCGTGCTGCCCATGTTGAAAGTTGATAAATTAAAAAAATAGTAATTGTGATAATATTCACATAATTCACATAATAATATAACTTTTTCTACAACCTAATTGTCGAAAAAAATTACCATTTAGTGTTCTTTGGTTCTCATAATATTACAACTTTGAAAAACAGTGGCTCCTGAAATGCTACAAAAATTTATTTCCTAATATTATCATGTTATTCTTATAAAATTACAACTTTTTCTCATTAAATAAGAATGTTTTTCTTTTTTTTTTTTTTTGCAATGTTGTTTTTTTATTTTATTTGGTGGTATAACAATAGTCATAGATGCACGTTGGACAAGTGCTTAGCACACAGGCCACACCGCTAGGTTCGATTCCCCACTTGGTTATCTCTGTGTGGAGTTTGCATGTTCTCCCCGTGCATGCGTGGGTTTTCTCCGGGTACTCCGGTTTCCTCCCACATTCCAAAAACATGCTAGGTTAATTGGCGACTCCAAATTGTCCATAGGTATGAATGTGAGTGTGAATGGTTGTTTGTCTATATGTGCCCTGTGATTGGCTGGCCACCAGTCCAGGGTGTACCCCGCCTCTCGCCTGGGATTGTGATGCTTAATTTGCGGTTTCCCTCATCACTCTTTTTATGGAACAATTGTTTTTTCTTCCTTTCTCTGTGTTTTTTTTTACTCTTTCCCCTTTTAGATATTCAACCTGATGAAGTTTGACAGCTACACACGCTTCCTCAAGTCTCTGCTTTACCAAGAATGTATGTTAGCCGAGGTAGAGGGCCGACCCCTGCCTGACCCTTACCACATCCCCAGCAGCCCCACCTCCAAACACAGCACCACGGGCTCAGACCGCTCCAACTTGTCCACACCCAAGAAGGTAAGCACTGACCTCCTCGCTCGGCTGTGTGTCAAAACAACTTTAAATCTGCTCTCTCCTCGTTTCCTTTTCTTCCTGTTTGGATTTGACAGGAGGACAAACGCAGCAAGTCAGGACGATCTTTAAATGATGACAGCCGGGATGATTCAGGAGACCGAAGGAAGGGCATGTTCTTTTCCTGGTCCCGCAACAGGAGCTTTGGCAAAGGGCCCAAGAAACGGGAACTGACGGACTTTAATTACAGTCAGTACATGTTCTTCTTCCTACTTTGTGTGTCATATTTATTCTTTCTTGAAGAGCTTCATTTTCAGCCAAGGCAGCATCATCTTTGAAAAAGTATGTCCTTTCAGGATGTGTGATTAAGCTGTGAGAGTCAGTCGTGTTTGGCAATATTGCCGTACTTTTCCAAGATGCAACATCCTCACCCACTGTGAACAGATCACATACGACAGGAAATGTTTGCTTGTTCCCCAATAACAAGAAATACAACTTTTTAAAAATACTGTGGATCCCTAAGGGATGTATATTTCTTTGTGAAAGTCAATTTCTTTATGGGGCGGCACGGTGGTCAAGTGGTTAGCACGCAGACCTCACAGCTAGGAGACCAGGATTCAATTCCACCCTCGGCCATCTCTGTGTGGAGTTTGCATGTTCTCCCTGTGCATGCGTGGGTTTTCTCCGGGTACTCCGGTTTCCTCCCACATTCCAAAAACATGCTAGGTTAATTGTTGACTCCAAATTGTCCATAGGTATGAATGTGAGTGTGAATGGTTGTTTGTCTATATGTGCCCTGTGATTGGCTGGCGACCAGTCCAGGGTGTACCCCGCCTCTCGCCCGAAGACAGCTGGGATAGGCTCCAGCAACCCCCGCGACCCTCGTGAGGAAAAGCGGTAGAAAATGAATGAATGAATTTCTTTATGCATTTAGATACATGGCTTATGATATGATTTTAAAAAACAGAACGATTCGATACGATTTGATACAGTATACAGTAAACCTCGGATATATCGGACTCGGATATATCGGAAATTCGCTCACAACGGACAGATAAAAAAGAAGCGATTTTTCTGTAATGCATTTCCAATAAAAATTCATTGCATATATCGGATTTTTTATAACGGATTTCGCCTATTTCGGACAAAATCTCCAGTCCCGTTCCAATGCATTTCCATTAAATTTCCCTGGCATATATCGGATGGCCGCATCGTGGCGCTCCGATTCGCCGAATCGTGACAGGCCGCTATACGACGTCATTTGCAGCGTTTGCAGCGTTGCCTGCGCGTCCAGGTACATTGGAAACATAGTCAAGGAAGTGCCTTTTTATAACGGATAAAATCCCATTTACGCATATACCGGATATAAATCCGATATATGCGTAAAACGGACATTTTCCGGTATACGCATATAACGGATTTCGCTTATATCGGACAAAACCAGTGGGAACAATTGAATCCGATATATCCGAGGTTTACTGTACAAACAATATGATTGGATGACAGATGTTAATCTTTTAAAAGACGCAGTTTTTGCATATTTATGTTGTTTGTTGGAAGTGGGAACCTGTCCCACTTTGTTTGATGTTCCTTGAATGCAATCCCTTAAATCTAAAATTCTCCCATCCTTCAGAGATAGACTATTATTCTATATTTTTTCGTTTTTTTTTCACTTTATATCTGATCCCCAATGCTGACACTATGTGGGAATGCATAAAGGTAAGATTTGATGATGTTACTGAGTGCTAATGTACATATTTATGGTGCACCGCCTCTCTAAAAATACCGGATATGCAGTCGGTTTATTGTTCAAAATCCTAGGATCCCCCCATATTCCCGATACAGCATTCGAGACCCTGTATATTCATGTATTTTTTTAATTTGTGGGACAACATGCCATTTTATACTTATAATCTCCATAATTAGGCCGTCTCATTTGTTCTGATGTATTCTTTGTAAGATAAGATAAGATAAGATATGCCTTTATTCGTCCCTCAGTGGGGAAATTTGCATTGCACAGCAGCAAGAGTACAGAGTCAGTTAAGCAGTACAAAATACACAATATAGAAAAATAAACAACATAAACAACCCAAGTATTAACAAAATCAACAGTTTTTCCCAGAGTTATATACAATACAGTATGTAGATACAGTAAACCTCGGATATATCGGATTCAATTGTTCCCACTGGTTTTGTCCGATATAAGCGAAATCCGTTATATGCGTATACCGGAAAATGTCCGTTTTACGCATATATGGGATTTATATGCGGTATATGCGTAAATGGGATTTTATCCGTTAGAAAAAGGCACTTCCTTGACTATGTTTCCAATGTACCTGGACGCGCAGGCAACGCTGCAAACGCTGCAAATGACGTCGTATAGCGGCCTGTCACGATTCGGCGAATCGGAGCGCCACGATGCGGCCATCCGATATATGCCAGGGAAATTTAATGGAAATGCATTGGAACGGGACTGGAGATTTTGTCCGAAATAGGCGAAATCCGTTATAAAAAATCCGATATATGCAATGAATTTTTATTGGAAATGCATTACAGAAAAATCGGTTCTTTTTTATCTGTCCGTTGTGAGCGAATTTCCGATATATCCGAGTCCGATATATCCGAGGTTTACTGTAGTATGAAACAACATTGTATGCAGTGAATCAGCTTCATATTTCCACCCTTACTCACACGTCACAAACCAACTTAACTTAACTTAACTTAAAATGGACACTCGCGAATTAATGTGCATGCAAAACTATACTATTTTATACAAATTTGTAGTCTGCAAGGCATGCTTTGAAGCCCACATGCACACTTCCTGTAAGGGACGTTACCCAGTATGCAGTGTGGGTTATGAATTAGTATAAAATAGTTTTATTTGTACAATATTGTTTAACCGGTTAGTTCAAAGCCATCACGATGTGTTTTTTTAGTTGACTCTTAAAGAGGGAAGCTTTTGGCTTGATGACCTCCTGTTGATTCAAGATAATTCATTGTGAAGAAGCAACACTTAGTATTCAGGCAATTTTGTAATAATTGCCCGGCTTGATTAATGTGTTGAAAATCAACATTTTTATAAGCATCTCAATTACTGCCATTCATATGCGGTCTTTCTTTTACTGTATGTTTATGTTCATTCATTCATTCATTCATTCATTTTCTACCGCTTTTTCCTCACAAGGGTCGCGGGGGTTGCTGGAGCCTATCCCAGCTGTCTTCGGGCGAGAGGCGGGGTACACCCTGGACTGGTCGCCAGCCAATCACAGGGCACATATAGACAAACAACCATTCACACTCACATTCATACCTATGGCCAAATAACCTAGCATGTTTTTGGAATGTGGGAGGAAACCGGAGTACCCGGAGAAAACCCACGCATGCACGGGGAGAACATGCAAACTCCACACAGAGATGCCCAAGGGTGGAATTGAACCCTGGTCTCCTAGCTGTGCGGTCTGCGCGCTAACCACTAGACCGCCGTGCCGCCTATGTTTATGTTGATGTTTAAAATTGCCACTAAAACTACGGAGTTTGCTAAGTGTTATATTGTTTTTCAGATTTTGCTGGTGGTCGCCGTGAGTCGCAGGGTTCACTCTCATCAGGTGCCAGTCTAGAACTTGGGACATCTGTATCGGGGAAGAATGAAGTGAGTCTGGAAAGAGTAAAAAAAAAACAAAAACACAATATATTATGAAGAATAATATATATAAGAATGACTGTTATAATTATTTAGAGTCTCTCTTCAAGATACAATTGCCAGAATTTACATTTTGCAGCAAAATCCGCGAGTGACACATAGTTTACTTCATGATGTTCTCTGATTTCAGATCAACATTTGCAATAAGAATGACTGTTATTATTATTTAGATTCTGTCTTCAAGATACAATTGCAAGAATTTACATTTTGCAGCAAAATCTGCGAGTGACACATAACTTACTTGATGTTGTCTGATTTCAGATCAACATTTGCAATAAGAATGACTGTTATAATTATTTAGATTCTCTCCTCAAGATACAATTGCAAGAATTTACACTAATGGTTAATTTCTTGTCATTCTTAATCACTTTTCCTTTGCCGCTGTCTCCTTATGAACTTGTTTATGTCTTTCAGGGAGATGTTTCTCGTGTGGGGGTATCAGAGCGTGGCGGCGGCGGCGGTAGCGGCAGCGCCCCCCTCAGGCAATGTAATATAAACTTGCCAGACGGCTCGTGTTGCTCTGTGCCGCTGAGGGCTGGTGTGTCCATCAGGGACTTGTTGTTGGGCCTTTGTGAGAAGCTCTGCATCAACCTGGCAGCTATCGACCTGTTCCTGGTCGGAGGGGAGAAGGTACGACACATATAGAAATGCGGTGATCCTACAATTATGTACATTATATCACACGGATTCTGTGCAAAGTAGTGAAATTTGGTTTGGTAGGCAAAAGGTTTTTTTTTTTTTATTATTACCAGTGAGTTCAAATAAACACATGAACATAGTCTAAGATTTGAAACTGTCAAACTGCCACCATCATAAGAGCTTTGTTTGATCATTTGTAGTTGTCATACTAAAAATACATATTTATATGTTTTTATTCTAACTTGAACGCCTGATTCCAAATTTCAATATTTATACATCTTTTATGTGTTTTTGCGTGAGAGGCTTTCTTTTGGTAGGTACAAAGGAACACAATAATCTGTGTGCCTTGTACGGATCGACCGATATGTTTTTTTTTTGGGGCCAATGCCGATACCGATTTTTTCCCATCACCCTCAGCCGATGGCCGATTTAGCTTGGGCCGATATTTGTGGCCGATACTGCTTTTGATCCCTCAATTTACATGAAAAAATGACCATGATAACAAATATTACAGGTCTCATGTTTAAAAAAATATTTTGTGGAATTTGGTGGAAAAATACATCGGCGAACCCACGCGCGTATCGGCCGATACCGATACAAGGAAAAAACGCAAATATCGGCCGCCCGATGTATCGGTCGATCCTTAGTGCCTTGTAATATCACTCAAAATGGTCAGAAGTGGCGCGTAGTGAGAGATGAGGATGCTGGGGTTCTCATTGGGAGTGACCAAGATGGATAGGATCAGGAACCAGAACATCAGAGAGATGTTAGAAGACTTGGAGATAAAGTCAGAGAGGCCAGACTGAGATGGTTGAGATAGTGAATATATTGGTAGAAGGATGTTGCCAGGTAGGAGGCGTAGAGGAAGACCAAAGAGGAGGTTTATGGATGTAGTGAAGGAGGACATGAGGGTAGTTGGTGTGAGAGTTGCCGTGGCGACCCCTGAAGGGAAAAGCCCAAAGAGAAAAATGATCAAACGGTCATTAGCCAATCTGACAGCAAAACATTTCAAATTGTGTACCTTTTATAGCTTCAGTGGACTCATCCATATTTATAATGTATGTTTTATAATTCTGACAATTAAAAAGTGTTTCAACCTTTCATGTTCTTGCATGACCATGTCATATGATCACCTCTCCTGACTTTGTTCTGTTTTTCAGCCACTTGTTTTGGACCAAGACTGTATGACTTTGTGCTCTCGAGACCTCAGACTTGAGAAGCGCACTCTCTTTAGGTCAGTCATTTTCTCTTTTTTTTTTTTGTATTATCAATTTTACGCCACATCAACGTCAAGATTTTCAAAATTTTGTTCTCCACTGTTGCAGGCTCGACTTGGTCCCTATTAACCGCTCAGTGGGGCTAAAAGCGAAGCCCACCAAGCCAGTGACAGAGGTTCTCAGGCCCGTGGTGGCCAAATATGGTCTGCACCTATCAGATTTGGTGGCGCGCATTGTGAGTCCACTTCTTGCTAACGGGAACATCGTAACACTTTTGCAGGGATTACTTTGTTCTCTGATTTCAGATCAACATTTGCAATAAGAATGACTGTCATAATTATTTTGATTCTCTCTTCAAGATACAATTGCAAGAATTTACATTTTGCAGCAAAATCCGCGAGTGACACATAGCTTACTTGATGATGTTCTCTGATTTCAGATCAACATTTGCAATAAGAATGACTGTTATAATTATTTAGATTCTCTCTTCAAGATACAATTGCAAGAATTTACATTTTTGCAGCAAAATCCGCGAGTGACACATAGCTTACTTGATGATGTTGTCTGATTTCAGATCAACATTTGCAATAAGAATGACTGTTAGAAATTTTTAGATTCTCTGTTCTCTGTGTTGTCAGAGTGGTGAATCCGAGCCCTTAGATCTCGGCCTTCCTATATCCAATCTGGATGGACTTAGAGTGGTTTTGGATATAGCCGAGCACACGCCAGGAAAGGGTAACGAAAATCACACATGCAAGTTTATTTCCACCAAAATGGTGGATTTTTAACGATGTCTGTCATTCAGCTCCATCTAAAAGCCACATCCAGGCCTCTCCGAGCAGAAACCAATCAACAACAGTAAGATCCTCTCCAGTTTTTTCATTTTCTGGAATGTTCCATAACTCACCGATTGTCTCCACTTCCTGGTTGATGATATCACGCTACTAAGTGTCCCCCCCCCCGCTGTCCTCAGTGACCCGTGTCTGTTTGCAATGTGTTTTAAGTGTGCACAGGTGTATGACGCGTCTCTTTGGTAGCATCCAGCCTGTTTGTGTGTTTGTTTGTTGGTTTTTAATGTCGGGCAGTGATCTTCATCTCACTCTCAAAGATGCTCATGGTGTATTGTTGTCTGTCTGCGGCCCAATGCATCAGCAGCTTTTTTCCTCTGCTCTGTGATTTCTGTCTTCCATAACAAAGCGCCATAGGACTGATGGCTTATTGGTAGTGGGAGCAACCATATAGGGATCTTATATGCAATAGATGCCAATCTGTGGTGGATATTTTTTTGTTGATTTTGCTTCTGTAGTGTGCCTTTAGATTAGTTGATGTTGTGGTGTGTGTCACTGTGTTGGTGATGTCTACGATACCGGGTTAAGAGCAGTGGTTGTCCATGACCACCTCGGTGGTCTTTAAGCCTTCACAACAGCGGTCCCCAACCACGTTGCCATGGGTCATTATACCGTATTTTGGACTATAAGTTGCACTTTTTTTTCATAGGTTGGCTGTTCCTGTGACTTATACTCCAGAGCGACTTATAAATGAAAAAAAGAAAAATTCACAGACAGCCACAAGAGGGCACTCTTTCATATCGATATCTCCTACTTAACAATTCAATATTTATGGTAATGGTAATGGTAATGGTAATGGTAATGGTAATGGTAATGGTAATGGTAATGGTTTTATTTCATTTGAACATGCATCAGATTACAATTGAATGCATCCCATAATCAGTTCCCAGTTCCACATGTCCAAAAGGAGTAGGAAGAAGCAAAGCTTATTAAATCCTACCCCTCCATCTGGTACTTTTACAATCAGTAACTGTTACATTTGTTCACTTCCTGCTTTCCATAATACAGTTTTTTTTTTTTTTTTTTTTTTTTTTTTAATAATGCACCTCGTACCGAAGTACGAGGTGATATGAGCATCCAATGACATAATGGGTACCATAGTAAGTGTCAATATAGTGATATATAGTGATATATAGTGATATAGTATATCATATTTCTCCTCTCTTGTAGAGAAGTATTGGATGACATTTTTAGCTAATTGGTTATTTTTAGCCTTATGCATTATTTTAGCTGTTTGAAAATGAACTATATCAGCAAGTTGAAGTATTTGTGATTTTAGAAATAAGGAGTTAGTATGTTCTCTGGAGGCAGCATTATGAATTATCCTTACTGACCTTTTTTGCAGTCCATTTATTTATTTAAACAGTGCATGTAAGCTTACAAAGACAACTGAGAACGACAGAATACAAATGCCCCCCAAAAGAAAATTATAACTATTCTGCAGACTACAAGCTGCAAGTAGTGAAATTTGCAGCTGAAAACAATAATCGAGCAGCAAAGAGAAAGTTTGGAGTAAGTGAGAAACTTAAAACTGTTATGTCACATAAACACCGGACACATTTTCTGCTCATGTTTATTTTTCGTGTAGCTGAATAACCATTGTGTTAGCATATCTTACATTTATTCAGTCTCTAATATTCTTTTATTAATGTTAGAACTTGTCTTCCAAGATGACGTAATGTCTGTTTTGATCAGGTTTGTAAAATAAGTTACTGACAAAAAATGCGACTTATACTCCAGTGTGACTTATGTATGGTTTTTTTTCTACCTAATTATGTATTTTTGGCCTTGTGCGACTTATACTCCGGAGCAACTTATAGTCCAGCAAATACGGCATTTATTCATTTGTAATATTCTTAAAATATCATCTCCCTGTTTTTTTCATCTGGGCATCCTTCCCATTCTGTTTTTTTCTTTTATAATATTCTCATGTGAAAAAATGACTCAATTATCTTGCTATTTTTTCCAGCTTTTCGATAAACCGTAAGCTAATTCTTGCTATAGTGAAAAAAATACACATTTGTGTGGAGTTTGACTGAAAATAGAGAAAATAATAGAGAAAATATAAATGTATGTTTTTATCCCAACGGGTGATTCACATGCTCTGAGCTCACTCTGTATGATTTATAAAATGTTTTTCCACATATTAACACTTATTGTGACTAGCCGTTATAGTGCAACACAAAATTGGTCCATGGCACAAAAAGGGTTGGAGACCGCTGCTTTATAGCACGTAATACTTGTTATTACTTGGACACATTTAAGTACATTGCAAAGTGTTTTATTTTTGTCATTTTCATTTTATCATCACAACCTTACTTACATTTTATTATAATTTTTAGATCATTTCTCTGAGCTAACACCTCCAACAGTCTCACAATGAAGCGTGAACATGCACATAAGTTACCAAATATGGTTCCAATCACAAAGCGCTAACTAGAAATATCCACACATAGTTTTTTTATTAACCACACAAACTGGATCCACTTTTTTTCACAAAAGCCGCCCATCTCCATCATCAAAATATTGTCATCCTCCTCTCCATCAGTAGCTGTTGTAGTCACTGCTACGTACGTTTACACCTCTCCGCTCCGCTCTCCTTGTGGCCCCCAGGGGGAGGACAGGCAGTCAAGGAAAGCCGCTTCCGCTCACCCCCATGGGGAAAACGGCAAGGCCGGGCCCAGCCTTGACACAAGCAGTCATCCTTTACCCAACCACTCTGTCTCTCTTCATAAGGCTCCGGAGAAAAGAAAGCAGAAAAAGATTAATATAGACGAAGCTGAAGGTAAAGATACAAAGACCTCTTTCTTCTTCTTTCTTAAGCCGTGTTGCTGTGATGACACTAACCCTTGCTGGCATGTTTGCACTACGACTAGCAAAGCTACATGTAGCACAGTCGCCTATATGCTCACGATGAATGTGGCTTCGACTTGTCCTACTGACGCTGTGCTGCATGTCCCTTGAATGATAACAATTAGCACCGTTTTCTCGGAGATTTGCGTGGTTTATTCATGGACTATTCGTGTTTGCGTGCTCGTGTCTGCACATATATTTTTCTATTTGTGTGTGTGTGTGCGTGCACAGAGTTCTTCGACCTCATATCCAAAGCTCAGAGTAACAGAGCTGACGACCAGCGAGGCCTGTTGAACAAAAGCGACCTGCAGCTCCCGGATTTTCTGCGCTTGTCACCAGTGGTAACGAACCGAGCCGGACCTCCAAGCTACGACCCTGAGCCTGGTTGCTCCACTCCTTATTCCCGTAACTCCGGCAATAGCGGCTTCCCTAGCGGTCGCCTCGGAAACAAGACCAACCACAATGACAGGGGAAGCGGTAGCGGCCATTTTCTCAATGCGAGTTATCAGTCCCAGAGCTTGGACTCAGCGTTGGGGTCTGATAGCGCAGGATGGGCGGATGGCAGACCCCCTTCGTCCCTGTTCCCTGCCACAATCTCACCCATACACCCGTCCCGGGAGGCACATCACGGTGCGTTCAAGGATACCGGCAGAGCGGCGTCGGTTCAGATGCTGGAAGAGGACGCCCTGTCGGACCTGACTTTGGTAGGCGAGGCGGAACTCAACAGCCCCAGCCTCAACTACGTCACGCTGTCCGCGCTGCAGTCTAAACCCCACGCTCGACCCCGACAACAATCACAAGACGGTCGGCCTAGCTCAGGTACCTCCCCTGTTTGACCTTTCACCTCTCCCTTTCTCCTGGCTATAAGTGGGAACAAGTTGAATGAATGCATCCACGTCTCCTCCCTTCCTGTAGTCAGTTTTTTCCCATGTGGGACAATTAAAAAACTGTGGTACAGAATCATGAACTCCCGGTGTACAAAAACAATAACTAACACTATACATGTTTTGATGTGTTCAAATAGTGACGTATGCACTGTGACCAGAACCCCTAAGTAGGTTAGACATAAGACGAAGAAGCCGAAGCGAGGATAAATGGATGCATTAAGAGTTGTCCATTGAATTTTCCCTGTGTGGTGTGGATCTGTGTGAACTTTTAAGCGGGCTTGCTGTGGATTTTATTTTTGTTGTCTTTCCTAGAGATGTAAAAGTAAGAGTGTGGGGTTGAGGGGAGCATCGAACTCCCCCGTCACCAACAGAATGATGCACTTTAGCCAATTATGAATATGACACGCGTTAAAATCACTCCCTCAACGTTTTGACTTGAAAGTACAGTATCTTCTAATTTATATTATTTGTTCGGTGATCACATGCTCTACATCCGGAGGGCCCCCCCCCCTCCAGTGTGTTTCTGGACCATGTTTTGTATTCAGCGTTGCTGCACACTGACCCCATAAATTCCGACTCCATGCTATAGTTGCGTGAATAAACACATTTTTTTTTCAGCTGTTCTTTGTTCCGACTCGAGCACAGTACATTCTGTGTTTGCACCAACCTCACCGCAGGCGCTTTTTATGCCATTCATTCAAAAACAGGCCACAGACTGCAGACTTAAAAAAAAAAAAAAAAAAAAAAAACTCAGAAAGTTCTGTATCAACTTGTCTTCTTTGCACTATATCACAAATCTGTTTTGTTATTTTTCACAGTGTTTTTCCATAGATTAGCCATTGAGTGATTTGTGTAGCTCTAATACAATAAATAAAGTCAGATGCAGTTTTTATGACCATCACTACAATGGAATTTAAATAAAATTACCACAATGTGATTCAAGTGTTGACTTTCAAAAATATGGCATTCATCCACTTTGCGCTTCAGATTTGGCGGCTTCACTTTATTGCGTATTTTCCAAAATGTATGAATTAATTACTAAATCGATGCTGCTTTGTGGTTAACCTTGGTCTAAAATGTGTATATTTAAGCCAATTTGGTGTATTTATGGCCTAAATTAAGCATTCTAAGCATAAAAAATGGCTAAATATATGGCATTCAGAAGATGTGCATGTCATGGATATGTAGTATTTTACACTGGCCACTAGGTGTCAGTAATGTTACACAAAGGCCCACGCAGGAAGTAACAGCAACAACAAGGAACTCTTCCAATGCTAAACATGTATGACAAAGTTGGCCCATTATCCTTAGTACTTATAAGAGACATGAACACACGTGTTGGCTTCTTTTGTGTGTGTTAGAAAGACATAAAAACATAAAAAGACATAGCTAAGTGTGCACTTAATGGGAAACACTTATCCTGCCTATAGAGAAAAAAACTCCATAAAGCAACAACAATGGCCCATTTACATATGATATATTTACACATTGTTATCAATATATTAACATTGTATATTGTATATATTAACATTGATTGAACTACATTGACACCTCGTCACAGCACACCAGCTAGCGACTAGCCAGCTAACTAATAGCCAACTAACTAATAGCCAGCTAGCTACTAGCCAGCTAGCTACTAGCCAGCCAGCTACTAGCCACATATGACACTCATGTTAACCAAGCTACAGCAACATTGTTAGCAATATATTAATATTGTTACACTGATTGAACTACATGACTGGCTTATTGACACCTCGTCACAGCACACCGGCTAGCGACTAGCCAGCTAACTAATAGCCAGCTAGCTACTAGCCAGCTAGTGACTAGCCAGCCAGCTACTAGCCAGCTAGCTACTAGCTTCACCACACATTCGCCCACAGCACGTCAGCGCCATGCTCACAGTGCCTCAGACCGCTAAGCTAAGGCTACTAATTGAACATGCTACCACTACAGCTGCTGCGTTTTTATTTTTCAGTTTGGAAAAGTTGAAGCTACGTTTAGGCGTTCATTTTTAAGTCACTTTGTGAAATCAATGCACCCAGCAAGGAAGTTAAGGTAATGCTTAAAAGCACCAAAACAGCAAAACACTGTAAGTATTACATGTTATCATGAATGAAATTGTTACTACATGGTTACAGCATGTATATAAAACCATAAAAACTTGTTGGAGGTGGGACCTTTGTAGGTGGTATAGGTGTGTCCCATTGCATAGTAATGAGCTGTTCCTTTTTATCTGTTTAATAATATCTTTAGAACACGGAAAAATGTGTTACATAAGGGTTGTGGATGATGGGCAAACGTCCAAAGAAATATTTTCTATATTCTCTGTCTAGTAAATTGGGTAATACAAGTGTTAATAGTGACTATAGGGGTGGCATTTCATGTCTAGAGGACTCTAATCATGTTAAAATTGTAAATTGTAAAGTACAAAAATATTCAATTCAAAAATAAGGAATCCTACTTTGCACAAATCCACTGAGCACAGTCAGTTAGGAACCAATTAACTGTACAGCCTTTTGATGCCATTTTCAGTATAAAACTATAAAGCAAAATCACAAAAACATTCATTTGCCATTGTCAAATACTATACGATAATTATGACGTCATACCGTCATTAAAAATAGCTCCAATCACCAATTATTTAAACAAAACACTCCAATGATGCAAGATTCCTGTCGTAACTTCCCCTGAGCTCACATGTAAACAAACATTCAGGGGGGGTATCGAGGACACAAAAAAACCCTGAAATGCTACATCACGGCGTTGAAATGCGTGAAATGTGCAAAAGCGTTGCCATAGACCTCAGTGGCGTCACACTCGGAACATGTGCCCGAATACAGTACACCTTCCGCTCTACGTATATTCTGGTGATGTGCTAGTAGTCATATCAGGTGAGCACAAACTACAGTCGATCCCGATCAAATACATCTGGACCCAACTAACAAAACTCGATTGTTTACTTCCTGCCTTCTCTCTTCTGTTGTATAACCTTGAAGAAACAGTCGTTTATGGTTCAACATCAGATTTTCTACTCGGTTCAACAAAAATAGTGTTCATTTGTACATAGTCAAATATGTGACATCTCCAATGACTGTTGCTGTTGTTAAGTTGCATTGCAGCCAACCGTTTCTGCAGCAGTGTCACAGTAGACATTGATCCTTACCTTACGAGTATTCGCTTTCAAACTGTAAATACATTGAATAAATGTTTAGAGCTTGAAGGCTCCCTCCAAAGTATTCTCCTCCTCTTCTTTTCTCTGACCTCTGACCCTGTCCAGGTCATATGAGAGTCACATGCTTGAATGCTTTACTTTTAATATTCACTCTCAAATATAGATTAAATTGTTTAGTTTCTCATAATTAATGAGCAGTTTTACACCAATATTCTGTATTACGTCAACATGGTCGTTATAACAGGATTAGAAGATTACTATGATGTAATTTTGAAGTGTGTCACATGCAGCTATTAGGAATAATCACAATAATAAACAGGCTTTTGAAGAGTGTGGATGCCTATTTGATTGGCATGGGTTCCCTTTGGGCCGAGGTTTGTTAGGCCCTTTCGGCAGCCTTTTTTTTTTGTCTTCATTAGTGGAAACAATGTAATGGAAAAACACGCAGAGATTTGGGAAAAACAAGAATGATCACTTGTGAAATAGAACACATTTTGCAGAGAATGTGATATTTGTTTCTTTTTTTAGAACATTCTAAGCTTTAGGCTAAATGTTGGTTGGCCAGGAAATAAAAGTCCTGCACTGGAACAATACAGTATTTGTTTCAAATGGCTCCATCTTCTGGTGAATCGACACTCAATCGCAAAACATACTAAATTAAATAAATACAATAATAAATCACAAAGGGATGCACGGTGGTTGGCGCTTGTTAGGTTAATTGGCGACTCCAAATTGTCCATAGGTATGAATGGTTGTTTATGTACATGTGCTATATGTGAAGTCAATGGGTTAGGCTCCAGCATACCCTGTGACGTCATAGAAAAAGGATGGATGGATGGATAAATCACAATGATTAATACAACTGAGAGGTGTTTTTCATGTTATTTAGCTACATCAGAAGAGTGAATTGTAATATTGAAAAAAAATATTACAATGTAGTCTGTCAGTATGGGTTTACTACCAATTTAATGTGCAATGTTTAACAAAAAAAAACGTAAAAAATGAACAGTAAATAACCAATAAAGAAGTTTTGCAAAACGTTGAATAAACAGGAACAACAATTTATCGCTCAGCCACTAGATGGCAGCATTGTACATTAATGACCCATTCAATGTGAGCAGCATGGCGCTCTCTTTCCCATGATGTCATGACTATCTTGGGAATTCTTGTCATATCCACTACATTTCCTGCCCAGTTTTCGCTCCCTCTTTCTCTCATTCTCTCTGTAGCCTATTTACCGGAACACATTTCAGAGAAAAAAAGCACTTAATTAGGGTGAGCTCATTCAAATGAAAACAAAAGCCATAGAACCGTGGTTACCAAAACATCCACTACCCATTCAGACATCTGACTGGAAGTCATGGAACCCCTGTTCCTGCACACATAAACCACACAATAAGACATCTTTTGGCATTATTAAATATATATTATGACATATAATGTGTCTTATTTTAAGTATGCACATAGGCTACTAATTAAAAAGTGTTTGTTGTGGAGAGTTTTGTGTTCTTTTTGGTGAATTTAAATGATAATTCAAGCTTAAGATGTGATGAACTGTGATCTTTATGCTCTTTTGCTCTGCTTTGGTTTGCAACAATAATAATGAATAATAATGAATACAAGGCAATTAATGTTACTTATAAATATGAAAACAAAATCACATAAATCAATAAGGAAATTAATTCAGTATGAGGCTTATTACTGAGCCAAATGGACGTATGAACACATAGAGCATGAGATTATGCAACACATTACTATTCCACCTCTCTATGGACCGGTGCTTCTCCAATAGAGGGGTGGGCTTTCATTTTAATGCAGACTTACCAACGTACAAATTTATAGTACTCGACATGCAATTTGACTCTTGAATATGCCTGTATGCTCTCCATTTTGTTGCATGGTCAGTCTGTACAATACAGATAAATTAATAAATATTATCAGTTTCTCTAGTACAGTAAACCTCGGATATATCGGATTCAATTGTTCCCACTGGTTTTGTCCGATATAAGCGAAATCCGTTTTATGCGTATACTGGAAAATGTCCGTTTTACACATATATCGGATTTATATCCGGTATATGCGTAAATCGGATTTTATCCGTTATAAAAAGGCACTTCCTTGACTATGTTTCCAATGTACCTGGACGCGCAGGCAACGCTGCAAACGCTGCAAATGACGTCGTATAGCGGCCTGTCACGATTCGGCGAATCGGAGCGCCACGATGCGGCCATCCGATATATGCGAGGGAAATTTAATGGAAATGCATTGGAACGGGACTGGAGATTTTGTCCGAAATAGGCGAAATCCGTTATAAAAAATCCGATATATGCAATGAATTTTTATTGGAAATGCATTACAGAAAAATTGGTTCTTTTTTATCTGTCCGTTGTGAGCGAATTTCCGATATATCCGAGTCCGATATATCCGAGGTTTACTGTATTTCAAATCGGGGGGGGCAAAAAAAATGTCTGGGGGGGGGGGGGGCACGACAGAAAATAATTCAGATGCACTGCTATAGACTAACAATAAAATATAAACAAACCCTCCTCTTTTATCCAGGCAGTGTGCCACGGAAGCTGACTGTACACTGCTGGCTTGTGATTGCCTTTGAACGGGGCGGAACTGTCAACGGCACCCGCTGTTGCTCACTGACACTACAAAATGCCGAACAATACATTTCTGAGTCCCCAAATACATTTTGAGAAAATGTGTCGTCAAGGGGGTTGGAATGTCAGCAAGTTGGCAACACCGGTCGGAGAAAGTCATACACACAAGTCTCAATCTGCGTCACACCCAGTCAAGCCAGTCTCTCATAATGATCAGAATGACCTGGAAAAATCTTCAAGATGAAACACTTTTACTGCACAACAGCATCATCAAACTCTTAACACTCTTAGCCTCTTCACATGATGTGTTGGAGTGCATTACGTACATCTTAGTCTTCAGCGCTAATGTAGTCAAGCCTGCCCACTATTCCAATCTGCATACCCCACTTGGGGATGGATGTCTGGGGCAAAGGAACTCTGTATTTTATGCTCATAATAATGCGTATTGAATTCTCGCCCTGCTTTTAACATGCTATACTATACTGCGGGGGCGTCCAAAGTAGGGCCTGGGGGGCCATTGAGTAAAAAAAAAGGGAGAAATAGAACATAGACATAGACTTTCTTTATTGTCATTGCACAATAACACAGCAGTGAAATTGCCAACGAAATGTTGTTGCCTGGCTCCCGTGTAATAATAAATAATAAGTAATAAGTAATAAGTAATAAATAATAAATAATAAATAATAAATAATAAATAATAAATAATAAATAATAAATAATAAATAATAAATAATAAATAATGTGGAGAATAAATAGATTACATCAAATATGAACAACAATGTACAGCGTAAACAGTAATTTGTACAAATAATTTAAATAATTTAGAATAAATAATAATAATTAATAATGTAGAGAATAAATAGATTACATCAAATATGAACAACAATGTACAGCATAAACAGTAATTTGTAAAAATAATTTAAATAATTTAAAATAAATAATAATAATAATAAATAATGTGGAGAATAAATAGATTACATCAAATATGAACAACAATGTACTGCGTAAACAGTAATTTGTACAAATAATTTAAATAATTTAGAATAAATAATAATAATAATAATGAGGAGAAGAAATGAAAAAAAGCAGACGTGTTGTGAGAACAGAAATATGAAACTAAAATATTTAGTGCAAATTACAAAATAAATGTATATCTAAAGTAATATAAACATTTTAAAAAGCCAAAATTCTGATGCAGTCAAAAATGAAATGTAGCAGAAATGCACACACAAAAAAATATTACCGTATAAACTAAACATTATTATTCTGCACATGTCTTGTGCAGGTGGCTCCCGTGTAATAATAAATAATAAATAATAAATAATAAATAATAAATAATAAATAATGTGGAGAATAAATAGATTACATCAAACATAAACAATAATGTACCGCGTAAACAGTAATAATAGTAACAATAATTTAAATCATTTAGAATAAATAATAATAATAATTATTGTGCACATGTCTTGTGCAGGTGCACCAAATGTTGTGTTAACACACCAAAGGATAGTGACCGTAAATATGCCATATCCTGTTTATATCCAAGTTTTATATCCAAGTTTTCCAAGCATGAGTTTGCAGTGGTTTTGTGTTGTCGTCCCGTCACTTGTTGCTTTTGTGTATTTTGTTGTTTTTACAGCAGCCTCTTTCTCCTCAGGTAAGGACAGAGACAGATGGCGAGGGAAGGAAAGAAAAGAAGGTTTTAGAATGCTTAGCAGAACAGCATCCAAGCCAGAACCTCCCTCTCCATCTCCTCTTCCCGCCCCACCTCGACCTCGTCCTCCGCGCTCACGCCGCAAATCCAAGTCGCCCTCATCCCGCTCCATAAACCATAAAGTCACAAAACAAGCTTTGGATGTGGACAACGTTTGTATAAGTCATGACTCCGATGGTACCGTGCAAGCCCGTGCAGGGTCCCGAGACTTGAGGGGACCTGTGGGATCTGAACGTGACAAGAAGTGGGAGGATGTGGCTTCGGAGCTGCGTTGCCGTAGCGGCAGGATGAGGTCGGCCGTGTACCAGACATCGGATCTTCCCTCTATGGTGAAAGCCAAGAGACAGTTGGAGCCGAAGGAAGTCAAAGGTCACGCAGAACGAAGTAAACTGAAAGCAACATTTGTATGAAGAGCCCGCCTACTCGCTGTCTGCCATCTTGTTGACTCTGACACTTAGCTTGTTAGTTAGCAGCTTGTTAGCCTCCACGTGGAGGTGAAGCGCTAATCTACCACCTCTATTCACTTATTCTCTATATTGCCGTGCTCACCAAAATAAACTATTCTCAGCAAAGTTGGCATGCAGGAAAAAGTTTAATTTCGATTCCATATGACAAATGTCCGTATTTGACAGAAGCCAATCACAAGCTAGGACAAAACGTATCAACTCAGGAGATTATTGCTCAATACAGAGTCATCTGGCGGACACAGGCATCAGCATGAATCACAACAACTGAATGAACTGCTGTTGGGAAGCAACGGATGATATCTTGTATATTTCTACCTTTGGGTGTTAAGTTGCTGTGTGATGATTTTAGCGTTCATTCTAAGAGGACATAGTGAGTCAGACTGTTATATTGAGTAGTGACCTCCTGCGATTTACGATTGCGATTGCCAACGAAATGGCGTTGCCTGGCTCCCGTGTAAAAATAAATAATAAATAATAAATAATAAATAATAAATAATAAATAATAAATAATAAATAATAAATAATAAATAATAAATAATAAATAATAATGTGGAGAATAAATAGATTACATCAAATATGAACAACAATGTACAGCGTAAACAGTAATTTGTACAAATAATTTAAATAATTTGGAATAAATAACAATAATTTCAAGTTTTGGTTGTGTGTGTGGGGGCAGGTAGAGGGGCTTATTATTACAGTATTATTATTACAGTAAATAATATTACAGTAAATCTACTCACCATTTTGACATTTATGGAACATTCCACACTATAGTCAAAATTGCACTGTATATATGTTTTCTGACATCATTCTCAGTCGTCCTGAACCTGAGGATTTTTAATCTTTTTACCCCGGAGGAGGTCTGTGTTCCCCCAGGGGGCGATTTTTGGACAACATACGTATATAAGAAGTAACTTTTAAACAGTATTTCCAAAGAGCGTTAGATGAGTGTTAAGGCTCCATAAATCCATGTCTAAGACCCAGCCTGGACGCCAGACTTAAAAGATAACCGCCATTTATGCCATTTTAATCTAATTAGCTGTAATGTAAACAAGAAGCACGCAGGATGGCAACTGTACTAACTTGGCTGGGCACCAGGGAAAGGGGGGGGGGCTGTGGCCCTCCGAAAGTATAGCTTGCTCAGCTGAGGCTATTTTGAAATGGGTGGTTGTTGGAAATGGTGGTGGGGCTGGGCGACGCACTCACGCACAGTTGCTCGAAACCATGTCAGAAGATGACGGATACAGTTGTCGCGGAGGGACAAGTCAAGTTTAGAGATGGAAAAAAGGTGAAGTGTACAGATTTTTGAACTTTAACATTTATGGGAAAACACTTTAAATTTTATTTTTTTTTTCACAGTGGAAGACTCGCTGGGTTGTTGTTCGGAAACCTTCTCCAGTCGCAGGTATGCAGCATTGAATTTTCTTTTTAGTGTGTTTCACATTATGACTTTATTCATGAAGATGGCATTTGCGCCACTTCCAACCACATTTGCATTGAAGCGTATTTTGGATATGACAAGCAGCAGAATTGTTGTGCGTCAATACATTATTATTATTATAAGTTGCTGGCCAAAATGTAAATGTAAAATGCAAATGAACTGTAGCAAGTTGGATTTGGGAAGTTATAAAGAGTTAAGTGTGTGTGGCAAGTTTGATTTTTAGAGAGTTTCAACAACAAAACGTGCCACTGCAGGCCACCCAGGCTTATTCTTGTTGCCATTGTTAAAAAGGCAAATAGGGTTGGTGATGTTATGTCTGTGTGTGTCGCCGTGTGTGTGTGTCTGTGTGTGATTTTCATTCTCAGCTGTGCCAGTGGATCAGCTCATTATGTTAGGGTCTGGTATGACAGCTGTGCCGTGGACACATGACACAAAACAAAAGTGCCTGTGTGATGCTATTAAAGCGCAAAATTACTTTCCGGCTGGTGTGTGAAACTTATCACTGTGTTGGTGTGTGTGTGTGTGTGTGTGTGTGTGTGTGTGTGTGTGTACCTCAGACTGTTTGTCTGTGCTGACCTATAAGGAGAAGAAGAAAGCTAAGGAGCGAGGAAGCCGCAAGGATCGTCTCAGTGTGACATTGGAGGTACACGTTGTTTTTTATCACAGCTCATGGTGAATCTTTTTAAGCTTTTAACGCACTGACAGTGTATGCATGTAGGGTTTTTTTTTAATTTTTTTTTGTTTTTTTTTGGGCAAATACACAAAACACCACAGTGCATCTCCCACACGCAATCAAAATACAACTCTCCATTATTTACATTTGTATTCAGCTATCTGATCACAAGCCCAAAAGGAGTAGGCTGAAGCAAAAGCTTATACATTTTTTTGCAAGATATAATCATGTTCATGCCACTGCCTCTTATTATTATCATTGTAATATTATTATTGTTGTTATCATTATCAGTATTATAATTATTGTTATAATCTTTATCATTATTACCATCATTATAATCATCATTAATATTACCATGGGCGGCACGGCGGTCTAGTGGTTAGCGCGCAGACCTCACAGCTCGGAGACCAGGGTTCAATTCCCACCCATCTCTGTGTGGAGTTTGCATGTTCTCCCCGTGGGTTTTCTCCGGGTACTCCGGTTTCCTCCCACATTCAAAAAAAAAAAAAAACATGCTAGGTTAATTGGCGACTCCAAATTGTCCATAGGTATTATGAATGTGAGTGTGAATGGTTGTTTGTCTATATGTGCCATGTGATTGGCTGGCGACGAGTCCAGTGTGTACCCCGCCTCATGCCCGAAGACAGCTGGGATAGGCTCCAGCACCCCCCGCGACCCTCGTGAGGAAAAAGCGGTAGAAAATGAATGAATGAATGAATGAATAATATTACGAGTTTTATCATTATAGTTAACAATTTTTTGATTTTTTAAAATTATTTAATTTTACAGTATCATTCCATTTGTTATTTTCTGAAATCCGCAGTATTTGTGCTTTTATTGTCAACTTATTAGCCCACTTTTTTGTGACATTTACATATCATTTTCTAAATTGCATGTGTCTAATCTTGTGCATTAAAAAAACAAGAACTTGAGAAGTTGTGTCTGAACAGGTGACCAACCCAAACATCAGTATCTTCTTGTTAAACCCTACCTGAGGTTTTTTTTAGACGTGTTTATTAGTTTGTGTGTGTGTAGTCTTGTGCATTAAAAAGCAAGGTTTTTACCGATGACCAACTCCAGCCCCAGTCTTCACTTGCGGTGCCTAATCTGGGTTGTTTGTTTGCATTCTATTTTATTGTATTGTATTGTAATGATTGTTGTATTTTGAGCATAATTTTGTAGATAATGTTTTTAAATGAGTATTATATGAGTAACAACCAATTGTTGCAAACTCAATTTTTGAAGCAATGATGTCTTGCTGTCCATTATTACTATTTTTTTGTAAAGTAATAATTACTAATAATTAATGATAATAATAATGATAATTATTACCTCTATTTTTATGTATGATTAGCCTAGGTACCTCTACCAAATTTATAGTTGCAAGGGTATTAAGGTGGTATTCTTACGTTTCTCATATCAGTCAATCAGAGATTCCAGCAGAGACGACAAGACAGTAGAATAACAGAGATGACAAGAATTGATTTGAGTTGATCACATGACACAGTGAGGTCACAGAGTGCACATGCACAATTGAATCAGATCCTCATATTGGACACAACCTGAGGAAGTAGAAATGTCAATAATAAACACCACTGCAAACTGCAACCACAATAATAAGCATCATTCTTGTTAGGGCATCTTTGGTGTGGAACCCGGACCTGGCTATGATGGAGTCAGCTACACCCTCTCTATACTCTGCCTAGCACGCACACTGGTGCTGGGCTTCCACAGTCGAGAAGCTCTCCATGCCTGGGACGCCCATGTACGCTACAGCTTGGGAGAAGGCAAGTCTGATGCAATTTCATGTATTATGTCCTCAAGTGTAACTGTCTAGTGGTGTCACCCTGCAGTGCACAGATTCGGTGTAAGTGTGGAGCCCGGTACCAAAGTGGAAAGCGGACCCGCCTCTCTCCACCTGTGCAACGACCTACTAGCCCTCACCAGAGGTCTCCCTCCCGTCATCATTGGCCACTGGAAGTTGTCTGCATTACGTAGATATGGCGCTGTTCCGAACGGCTTTGTGTTTGAAGGCGGGAGTCGTTGCGGATACTGTGAGTACGATTTTTTATTTTTATTTTTTCCCCGTTCAGCCTTTTGAATCAGAATCAGAAAAAGTTTTTTTGCCAGGTATGATCAAACACATACTAGGAATTTGTTTTGGTGAAGTAGGTGCAGACACATCTATAAAAAAGAAAAGAATGAAAATACAAACTATACAGAATAAACAGTATAAATATAAGTACACAGTCTGTCTAGTTTTGGGTAGATAGTATTGATATTGATCTTAATGTCTTTACATGCTAAACAGAGTAAGTAAGATTGTTGATATACATTTAGAATGTTTACATGCAGTCAAATTACCCTGTCATAATCGGAATATTAGCAATATCACACCAATAACCCTATAAAATAACCCAATAAAAAATGTCAAACACATCCCGGTTTCTAAAAAATCCAACTGTTACCCATGTGTTACTCCGAATTGGGTCATGTATACACCCGGAAATACATATACATTGGGGTTTCCCAATCACAATGAACATTCATTTGTGATTGCTTTGGGTTTCATTCATTCATTCATTCATTCATTTTCTACCGCTTTTCCTCACGAGGGTCGCGGGGGGTGCTGGAGCCTATCCCAGCTGTCTTTGGGCGAGAGGCGGGGTACACCCTGGACTGGTCGCCAGCCAATCACAGGGCACATATAGACAAACAACCATTCACACTCACATTCATACCTATGGACAATTTGGAGTCGCTAATTAACCTAGCATGTTTTTGGAATGTGGGAGGAAACCGGAGTACCCGGAGAAAACCCACGCATGCACGGGGAGAACATGCAAACTCCACACAGAGATGGCCGAGGGTGGAATTGAACCCTGGTCTCCTAGCGGTGAGGTCTGCGCGCTAACCACTAGACCGCTGTTGGGTTTCAGTTCAATAAAAAGTTTTTTATTTTTTTTGCTGACACCCCTAGTTACTAACAGTTTTTAGAATTCCCTTGCACTAAATGATGGAATACTTTTTTAAACCAGTAATTTCTCTGATTTCCCCAGAGCCTTGAATGCATCAACAACAACACTATGTCATTTAAATTTGTGTCTCGGTCATATTCTGCTCTTTTCATCCAAGGATTTTGTCCTTGAAAATACCAAGTGCTCTCTGCTGCGGCTGTACTTTCTCAGTCAGCTGCACCTCAGATGCTAACTAACAC
Source organism: Doryrhamphus excisus (assembly GCF_030265055.1). NCBI lineage: Eukaryota > Metazoa > Chordata > Actinopteri > Syngnathiformes > Syngnathidae > Doryrhamphus > Doryrhamphus excisus. The sequence goes on along the minus strand of NC_080466.1, from coordinate 3,211,441 downwards.
CTCTGGCTGCAGACGTGACAGCCAAAGTGACATGACTGGCTTTTGTATTGGCATGGACACACACACACGGGGGACAAGCCAGTCTTGTGAGTTGTGGGCCAGTTCCGCTGTGCAAAGCATTTTTTACTGGGCAATGATCAGTTCAATTTGGAGCCTCATAAATGTAGAAGTAGGTTTGCGGCTGCGACATCACGTGGCGTTGAAGGTACACACACACATCGATGTAAGTACTCTGGCTTTCGTACCATATTATCACAAGCCAGCGGCGCCCTATAATCGATGACGATTGGCGCAAAGCCCGTGCCCGAGCGGCACAGATATTTCCTGGCTTATCAGGTAGACACGGGTTCATATTGGCTCTGTAATGAACAAGCACACACAGACACACAAATACATCCAGCAGCCATAAAGGATCCACTGCAGCGTTTGGAAAGCTGTCAAATCTGTGATAGGTGAAAGTAATTCAAATCCAAGCATGCTATGGCAGCAATTTTCCATGTCTTTCAGCACACACACACACACACACACACACAGTATGTGTATGCACAACTAGGGCGTGCAAATGCATCATAGCAGTTTTGGATTGTGTGTCCTTCTACCGTGGTATGCAGTCAATAATGTAGTGCAATTGGAGGAAGAGCTAATTATTGCCGCCTATATATAATTATTGGCATACTATCTATCCATCTATCCATCTATCCATCCATCCATCCAGTGATTTTCAACCACTGTGCCGCGGCACACTCGTGTGCCTTGAGAAATTGTCAGGTGTGCCGTGAGGAATTATCCAATATCACTTTTTATAATTAACATTTATTAATCATCACTTGCAAATATTATGTCAATATCCATGTATACGTGGACCCAAATATTCCAATTGCATTTGGTTTATTTGCTCAAACGGAAAGAATTGAACCTTTGTATACGCCTCATTCCGAAAGAATAGTGCCAATCCCAATGAATATATAATCGGATTAACAGGGGTGGAATATTCCTTTCCCCAATCCGATTGAGGTATCTTGTAACAGAAAGTTGTCAGGGTGCGTTCTTCTTCTTCTGTACTTTATTGGCGGTTGGCAAGCAGCTTTCGTGTGCATTAGCGCCATCTGTGGAACAGAATCTAAACCCTTCTATACGCCATTCATAAGTCCATAAGTCAAAAGAAAATATATATCTATATAAAACATGTACCCAGTTGAATTATAAAATATTAGCAAGCTTGAATTTGATCCTTTTCCTGGTTAAATTTATCATATCGCATGCTCAGATATGACGTAACACGCAGCTCCAGACGTTCTTCAGTTTTCAAAATGGAGGCCAGCAATCGGCACTGGACTGATACGGAAAGTTTGTTTTTGATTCAAACTAAATTTCAAGACTGGACAAACGAAAAACTGGCAATACGGAATTATTCCAACAAGTGAAAGAACAACTCGGGGAAGTCGGTATCACGTGATGTTGGTGTTTACGTTTTACTGGGCATGCCCCATTGACTATTCTGGTTGATTATAGCGACGCATGTAGACAAGAGATTGGAATATTCCTTTCCATGTATACCATTGTTTCCGGAAAAGTCATTGGGAAAGAGAAAAACTCCTCATGTAAACATGGCTACTGTGGAGTGTCCGTGGTGTAAAGACTGGCAGAGCAATGTAATATCGGTCCGTGTGGCAACACCTAGCTCCTTCCTCCTATAGACTTAGTGATGTTTTCCAATGTAAAAAAACGTGCCGTGGCTCAAAAAAGGTTTGAAAAACACTGTATTATATTATATCTATTAGAGCTGAGTTCACTACTGTATGTGAGGATATACAGTATGTTATTATGAAAATCATTAAATATTGAATCTAGTATTATCATGTGGTGAAAGTGTAAATATTTATTATGATGGATTTCGATTGTGCCTAATGAAATATCCATTGAGTGCAAAAGAATCCTTTGCTACTCTGGTCTGTTTTCACCTCTGTTGGTGGGCTTGATGGGGGAATGAGGTCTGTGTTTTTTTAACCTTTGCCGCTTGCTGTGAGAACAACAACTACACTTTGAACCTCACTGAATATTATTTGGCTTCTCTCTCCGATTCGCCACTTGAGTTTACATTTTCTCTCTGCTGTGTCGTCCATGTCTGCTGTGCAGGGGCTGGAGTTTTCTTCTTGTCCTGCTCAGATGGGGAGCAGATCAGTTTTCTGTTTGACTGCGTCGTCGGTGGCATCACCCCCTGCAGGGTCCCGAATGGGGTGCGACCTTCCCTTCCAGGTAAACACGCACATGCACCGTTACTGCTTATTAAGTTTAGAGCAGGGGTCTCAAACTCAGTTTACCTGGGGGCCACCAGAGCTCGGTTCTGGGCGCAAAAACCCCAAAACGCATTTATTAAAAACTGCAAAAAAAATCAATAATAAATGCTTTTGCTTCTGCTATACCCTACACTTTTTCAGTACTTTGGTTCCGGTTTTCCACACCAAAATATCTGATAAAACATTCCACTGTTCTGAAAATCTCAATTTTTATTTTTCTATACACAAAATAAGATAACAAAAATAAATAAATAAACAAATTAAGAATAAAGACAATAAATCAATCAATCAGTAATAAATAAGTAAAATAATAATAACACAGCAAATAAGAAAAACATAAGAAACCACATACAGTTGGTAGAGAAATTATTTTTTTCAGATTCAAATGTACAGTATTTACAGTTATTTAACCTTTAACATGAACATTAATGAAACTTAATAATTTTACCCAATTAGCAAGTTAGCATTGTACTCAGTTCCATCTGGGAGCAGCGTCGTAATTTTAACAACATGTTTGATGAGATGCTTTATCTTGACGTGTATTTTCCGTATTTTTTTCCTGCATTTATTTGTACCCCGTGTCATAAGCCTTTAGCTTCATTGCTAATCCAAAGCAAAACAGGGCGGGGTAACAAGGTAGGGTAACAGTATGGGCGGGGCAAACTCATGTTGTGTCCTATGTGCACACAGCTTTAAGCTGTCATTTCAACATTAAACTTTGGTATCAGGGTGGGGGCCTCAAACTAGCGTCTCACGTGCCGCATTTGGCCCACGCGCCACAAGTTTGAGACCCCTGGTTTAGAGCATTTCCTTCAGGGGGCGATGCTAACGGAAACACCACACACTTAAAGCCCAAAGGGTTCAACCCATGATTACTAGGTCAAGCCTTTGTGCATGACTTGTGTATGTGCCGGTATGTGCTGCTATGCTCACATGCATTTCTAAGACACTGACAGGGTGTCGGAGGGGGTTAGTGACAGCTGAGAAGAGACGAGGGATGTGAAACAAAGATCTGACATCACCTTTTTATAGAAACAGACATGCTTGCTCCACTGTGGCAAATCAATGTGTTAACAACCACCGGAAGAGACCTCCTGTACTGGCACCCCAAGACTTGCAATGCGGCTTATCAAGTATTGTACTAATCTGGCCTGGATCCAATGTAAATACACGGGGCCAAGTCATAACAGGGGTCAATGTATTCATGTTTACAGTCACAGTAATGGCGGACCTTGGTGGTGGCCCCTTATGGACCAGTGACCAATTAAAGTGAATGGGAAATATAATAATATCATGTTTGTGGTTGTAATTATTTCAGTTATGATGCTTGCTCGGGGGCGGCACGGTGGTCTAGTGGTTAGCGCGCAGACCTCACAGCTAGGAGACCAGGGTCCAATTCCACCCTCGGCTATCTCTGTGCGGAGTTTGCATGTTCTCCCCGTGCATGCGCGGGTTTTCGGTTCCAAAAACATGCTAGGTTAATTGGCGACTCCAAATTGTCCATAGGTATGAATGTGAGTGTGAATGGTTGTTTGTCTATATGTGCCCTGTGATTGGCTGGCCACCAGTCCAGGGTGTACCCCGCCTCTCGCCCGAAGACAGCTGGGATAGGCTCCAGCACCCCCGCAACCCTCGTGAGGAAATAGCGGTAGAGAATGAATGAACAAATGATGCTTGCTCGGGGGCGGCACGGTGGTCTAGTGGTTAGCGCACAGACCTCACAGCTACGAGACCAGGGTCCAATTCCACCCTCGGCCATCTCTGTGTGGAGTTTGCATGTTCTCCCCGTGCATGCGTGGGTTTTCTCCGGGTACTCCGGTTTCCTCCCACATTCCAAAAACATGCTAGGTTAATTGGCGACTCCAAATTGTCCATAGGTATGAATGTGAGTGTGAATGGTTGTTTGTCTATATGTGCCCTGTGATTGGCTGGCCACCAGTCCAGGGTGTACCCCGCCTCTCGCCCGAAGACAGCTGGGATAGGCTCCAGCACCCCCGCGACCATCGCGAGGAAAAAGCGGTAGAAAATGAATGAATGACCCCTGATCTAATATCATGTTTTATGATACTTCTTATATTTCTATAGTATTTTTTCTTTAGATTGTGTACATGTAATGGGCTATTTTCACAACTTGTACCTCATCTAAAGTTTAAAAAAAAAAATGAAAGAACGCCTACTGCGGGGCCTCACGACATTCACTGCAGTTATAATTAGCATAGACTAGCAATGCTAGGACGGATGTTAGCTGACACCTTTCATACTGTAGTGAAGAAACTTGGCAACAGCACGTTAGGCATTAGCTGTTACAGACCTGAGGCACACAGCCAAGGGTTGGGTTGTTGTCACTTTGAAAAAACACACACTGAACACTCTGACCCACTACGATCTGCACCAGCACACACACACATGCTCAGGCTAACCTTGGCCTGAGTTCATTTGGAGAAAATATCCATTATGTACAAAGCATGAATAATAAGTTTCTTGTTAGTGGTGCGCTAAAAGAAATAAAAAGTACACATCCCGTATTGGGCTGCACGGCGGACAAGTGGTTAGCGCGAAGACCTCACAGCAAGGAGATGAGGGTTCAATTCCACCCTCGGCCATCTCTGTCCCACTTTCTGTCCCAACCTCCTCCCACATTCCAAAAACATGCTAGGTTAATTAGCGACTCCAAATTGTCCATAGGTATGAGTGTGAGTGTGAATGGTTGTTTGTCTATATGTGCCCTGTGATTGGCTGGCTGGCCACCAGTCCAGGGTGTACCCTTCCTCTTGCCTGAAGACAGCTGGGATAGGCTCCAGCATACTTGTGACAATCATGAGGATAAAAATTAAAAATTGTTGTTTATCATCATGCAAAAAAAACAAAAAAAAAACATGCTAATGCAGCCGGGCGGCACGGCGGTCTAGTGGTTAGCGCACAGACCTCACAGCTAGGAGACCAGGGTTCAATTCCACCCTCGGCCATCTCTGTGTGGAGTTTGCATGTTCTCCCCGTGCATGCGTGGGTTTTCTCCGGGTACTCCGGTTTCCTCCCACATTCCAAAAACATGCTAGGTTAATTGGCCACTCCAAATTGTCCATAGGTATGAATGTGAGTGTGAATGGTTGTTTGTCTATATGTGCCCTGTGATTGGCTGGCTGGCCACCAGTCCAGGGTGTACCCTTCCTCTTGCCTGAAGACAGCTGGGATAGGCTCCAGCATACTTGTGACAATCATGAGGATAAAAATTAAAAATTGTTGTTTATCATCATGCAAAAAACAAACAAACATGCTAATGCAGCCTCCTCTGCAGCCCACCACCACAGCTTCAAAAAAAATCCTAGTGGAAACCCTGAACATAGCATACATACAGTTTCTACATGTTGTTATGGCTACAACAAATCCGAAATATTTATGACACATTTACATTTACAACAAACCGTAGTTGTTTTCGCTAGTATTAGTAGTAGTATTTTCACTATGTGTGCTTTTCTCTGTTAATGCAAAAGCAGAAAATCTCAGCACTGCGCCGGGATCCACAGAAGAACGAATCAAGCAGGAGACTTCAGAGCTGGAGAAAAGACTCAGCATGCTTTCTACCTGCAGTCTAGCAAACAGCACAGGTACTTTTCCACTCTATCAGCATCATCATATCCTCTATTCAACACATTCAATTCAATTCAATTTGATTTATTCATGGACGTCCACTAGTCATGTACAGTACGTTTTTATCTATCATTTATTTTTTTATTTACAGCTTACATGAATATCTTTGTAAGCGTTTTATCAGCGATCATTCGTCCTCAGCCTCCACTTCCAGCTGCAGCACATCTCTCGCCGGGGATGACCGCAGCAGCATCTCCAGCTCCTCTTCGGGCCAATCGGACACAAGCTACGGGAGCAGACTTCCTTTCTGGGTGGAACCGTTAGCCAAGTTGCACCTCTCCGGCGAGACGGCATCAAGCTCATCTACGCTGAAGGTCTTCACCAATTCAGATGACCGTCTCTACGCTGCTGTGATGGGATGCTCCGCTCCATCTTCCGCCCGACACCATCCTCGTGGTCTCCATGACAGCGGGCGTCAGAGCTCGTTGGACAGCGGCATCGGAATAGCGACCGGGAGCTCAGGGAGCTTCTCTTCCTGTACAGGGAGTCTGGACATGGCCGTTCAAGGAGCAGGAGAGGAGTTTGGCTCCATGATCAGTCTGCCTGCTCCTCATATTCTCAGTCCTCCATCTTCACCTTTCCTGGAGCACAACATCTCCCGGTCTTTTGCCTCTAGGTGCAGCTCTAGTGATGAGTGCCAGAATCCGAGCCTGCTTAGATTGCGCTATGACGTCCCGAGGAGTCTTCTCCAGAAAGGGACTTTGAGAAACATCTCAGCTGTTAAGGGAACCCCAATTGAGCAGTGCAGGCCCAACATGCTGGTTACTGATGGGGTTGGAAGTCAGGACCGAGGACTGACTGAAGGCTCCACAGCAGCTCAACTTCAGCTCTCCTGGAGCAGTGAGACAGCGCCCCCTGTGGACGGTGGGGAGAGGTCGCCCACCCAGCATCTATTATTGCCGGGGGAATCGCAGGTAAAGTGACTATTCAATAATAAGCTAATTAAATGCAAGTATTACTAAAACATGAATATTTGGTTAGTTGGAGACTCGGTGGTCTGAATGGACGTGTCAATCAAAAGACTTCAAGTTTTATTTAATAACAATCTTGATTGTTTTCTTGAACAACTTTTATGTGACCTTGTGTTTAATCAATCCTCTGATAGGTTGTGAGATCTTCTCCCTTGTCATGAGAACATTTCATCAGAGCAGTGTGTCTTGTGATTTCTGATCGTGTGTGTGTGTGTGTGTGTGTGTGTGTGTGTGTCTCTGACAGCAGCAGGAGGGCTCAGATAGTTAATGAGTAGTGATGAAACCAGCAGAAACCCTCCGAGAGGGTCATGTTGAGTGAATTCCAAATGACTTCTCTTTCTCTAACCCCGAGGTGCCAGCAAGACAACGTGGCCGAAGTAAAAAAAAAAAAAACCACTTACATTTTTGCTAAATAAGACGACAAACTTTTTCAATGCTATGATGTTTATTGAGAAAAATGACTCTTGTGTCTTTGCGCAGTTCTTGCATGGTTTGGATAACTACATCACACCTGAGCAGTGGCGGTCTGCGAGGAGCAGAAGTTTGATGATGCAGGTAAGATTTGGATGTGCTTATTAAGCTTTTTTCAGGGGGAGGGGGGTCTAAAGCAATACTTCATAAAAAAAAAAGTGAGGTTGCTGTTTAAAAATAATAGCAACTTTTAATGACAAAAAGTAGCTATTGGCTGTCCTAGAAGTCACTAGATGACATCATCGTCTAATTTGCATATTGTTAGTTTGTTAATTTAAAATTGGCCATATTTTCATGACAATAAAATATATTTTATTTTTATTTTTATTTTTATTTTTATTTTTATTTTTATTTTTATTTTTATTTTTATTTTTATTTTTATTTTTATTTTTATTTTTATTTTTATTTTTATTTTTATTTTTATTTTTATTTTTATTTTTATTTTTATTTTTATTTTTATTTTTATTTTTATTTTTATTTTTATTTTTATTTTTATTTTTTATAAAATATATTTTATATTTTATTTCAGCCAATGTGTATATAAGAACGTAGCAATACAGTAGGCTCAGTAAGAATTGTACTCGAAACCTCGTCATTTTACTAATAAAGATTAGCAATAAAATATTTTTATATTTTCATAGTATCAAATAAGTATTTGATCCCACTTGCTTACCAGCAAGGGTTTCTCAAGGTTACACAGGGGTCAGACATTTCTTGCGGAAATCTCAGTGGTTCACTCTCCATAGCCAGAAGGTTTCAAGGCTGTCGCTTGGCAAATCAAAGTGTCAGTCCCCCCCCATGTGACTTTTTCTTTTTTTTTTTTATGGTATCTGGAGATTGGCTCGGCCACTCCGGGATCTTAATATGCTTCTTCTTGGGCCAAGCTTCTTGCTGCCACGACAGAACTAATGTATATGATTCATGCATCCCTGTTTTATTTTTGTTCAATCAAATACAAATTCATCTATTTGTGTATTGTTGTTGATATTCAGTCTTCACCTACCATAAAAATATGGACTGGCTATGTCTGTATATAAAGGGGCCAACTTAGGAAATCTTACATACAATATCTAAATAAATGATTAGTCCAACCCAAGCGGTACAGAAAAGACACGAATGGAACGCATCAGATATACCATTATATCTCAAATTCTGCATTATTTGATCTTTTTATTGCGCAACACGACGTGTTATGGCTTGTCCGACAGTATTGTGGACCACCAAAAGGATCACCATGGCAACAACAGACCCAATGCACCATTGATATTATTTTGTCCCTTTTGTCCATCCATCCATCTATCCATTTTCTATACCGCTTATTCTTACGAGGCTTGCAGGTATGCTGGAGCCTATCCCAGCTGTCTTCGGGTGAGAGGCGGGGTACACCCTGGACTGGTGGCCAGCCAATCACAGGACACGACTTTTGTTTATATTAAATAATTGTACTCTACTCTAAAGGAAAAGGTTAAAAATAGAACCTGTATAGCAGGGGTCTCAAACACGCGGCCCGCGGGCCAAATGTGGCCCACATGACACCAGTTTGAGGCCCCCGCCTTGATATGAAAGTTTAATGTTAGTGCGGCCCGCGCAAGTTTGATATGGATGCTGTATGGTATCATGTACCCAGAAAAAATTATTACGTTTTTGATTAATGTTCATGTTAAAGGTTAAATAACTGTTAATAGTTATCCTCCCTATCCGTGTGGAAGTGGTAAGTTTTTGGCTTTTTAAGTTTAAAGGAAATAACTTGAAGGCTACCGTTTAGGTCGCTAGCTCTCTAGTTTGCGAGTTAGCATGTGTCTCAAGACCCTGCAGTTGCGCAATATGTTGTAAATAAAAAAAAGTATAAATGTGACTATAGTCGTGTTTTGTCATGTCTACAGGGCTCTAATAATGCTTTGTTCATTTTAATCTGAAAAAAATAATTTGTCTATCCACCAACTATATGTGGTTTCTTAAGTTTTTATTATTATTATTATTATTATATTTATTTATTTATTACTGATTTATTGATTTTCTTTATTCTTGATTTGTTTATTTATTTTATCTTATTTTGTGCAGAAAAATGAAAAGTAAGATATTTGAGAACAGTGGAATGTTTTATCAGAGCTTTTCTTGTAGAAAATCGGAACCAAAGCACTGAAAAAGTTTGTATATTTTTCTGTTTTTAATAAATGCGTGGTTGTTTTTTTTTTTGGAAAACCTGATGCGGCCCAGCCTTGCCCAGACCCTAGCTCCAGTGGCCCCCAGGTAAATTGAGTTTGAGACCCCTGCTGTATAGGATACTAACATGATGATGCCTACCTTTGCTAATTGCATTTTAGAGATGAGAGTATAAAGGTGTAAAACTAGTATGTTATCACTGCTAGCCTGCCTGGCAATTCTATTATTTTGGCATTTCTTCCTAGGTCGGCAACCCGTCATCGGGTCCATGGTCTTCAGCAGATGCACCAGGTGTGTTAGTTCGAGTGCGGTGGTGTCACTTTGATGTGTGTACTGTGTGTAACCTGTATGTGTAATACTAACATGCAGACCCCCGACTACATGTGAGAGAAGAACGCCATGACAGTCGGGATATGGATCTCTCATCTGGACCAGCCTCCTCCCTTCTTCCTGTCCCAAAGCTAGCATGCGGTAAGACTAAAGTCAGGTTGTATTTATTATTTATAAAAACCATAATAGAATGAAGGTGTGGAATTTTGGCGAGGGGCAACTGTAGTCCCTTCCAGTCGTGTCGTATCATTCTCCAATATTTGTGTCTTCCCCCTCCAGGCATGTTCCAACCTAACAGTGATGTTCCAACAGCTGCCCCCCGGGACGCTGGGCACCATTATGACAGCAGCAGCCTCAACTATGTCAACATCCCAGTCATCCCCCCGACTGCCAAAGCTAACATGGATCTGTCGGAGCCAGACCCGCAGGAGTCCTCTTTATCTCCAGTTTTTAGTACCAGCTGTCCTGTCACAGGTAAGCCTGAACTAGACCGTGTCATCGTGTACTGCGTGTACTGCGTGTACTGCGTGTACTGCGTGTACTGTATACGATGCAGGAGTGGAGGTACAGTATCTACTGTACATGGGATGAAAGGTTTAACCTCAAAATCCCTGCAGTACTCAGGGATACAGGATGTACTCTTGGTGTCCAAAGTCATTTATTATTGGCCTGCAAAATACAATTAAACACAAAAGAGATAAAAATAGAACAAAAAGGTCAATAACCAATATATTAATAACTAATTATTTAAATAGTTGTCTAAAAAGCTTCTTCATTCATGTGCTGGAGCCTATCCCAGCTGTCTTCGGGCGAGAGGCGGGGTACACCCTGGACTGGTGGCCAGCCAATCACAGGGCACATCTAGACAAACAACCATTCACACTCACATTCATACCTATGGACAATTTGGAGTCGCTAATTAACCTAGCATGTTTTTGGAATGTGGGAGGAAACCGGAGTACCCGGAGAAAACCCACGCATGCACGGGGAGAACATGCAAACTCCACACAGAGATGGCCGAGGGTGGGAATTGAACCCTGGGCTCCTAGCTGTGAGGTCTGCGTGCTAACCACTAGACCGCTTCTTTATATAAAATTTAAAAAAAATGTATCAATCATAAGATTCTTCCTGACTGTCACCACTTTTCCCACCCACCCAGAAGACAGACCCATCAGGTACACCCACATCAACAACGTTGCCATGGAAACAGCTCCACGGATGGGGGTGGAGCACACCGAGGGCAGCCGAGTGACTCAGATGGACAGCAGGCGGCGAGGGCCACCACACTAACTTGCACCACCCAAGTCAGTCCTTCTATAAGCTCAATAAGCTCAACTTCTCCATAATTGTTGTCATATTTCACAATAAAAGACCTTGGAGAACAAATCCATTCCATAGACAAAAATCAAAAATGGGAAATATCTGGGAAATCTGTTGTGTGGATGCTTATAGATTTTAATTAGAGTGCAGTTATTAATCTTGTATTTTCCTCGAAGACTCATATACAATTATTATTATTATATATTAGTCTTTTTGGCCGCATGGCACTCATATCGGCTCTCAAGCGCTAAATATTGAAATGTCACCACTGAAATTGGTTTAGCTTGTTTGGGTTGCGCTGCCTCGTAACACCTCGCCCCCGCCGCTGACATGCTATGAAATTGTATCGTTCATCACAAAGCCAGAGCGGAATCGAATCACACGGGCCCCCTTTGTGTGTCGTAGATTTGACTTTTTTTTTGGAGGAAATTATTCCGCATCAGAGCTTCAAAGCTTCAGAAGCAGGTCATCTGTGGAGAGTGATCAGGTAGCCAAGTAATATTTATTCATCAGAGTAATCGATGCCTTCGTTTGTGGTCTGCAAGAGGCCACAAAGTGATGAATTGTAAAGCACCGCGCGTGTGATCCAATTTCCGAGCCTCCTGTTGATGGCATTGAGACAAATTGGCTAATATTCGACGGCAATTTACTTTTATGGGACTTGTGTGTCTGAGGAGAAAGCTTATGATGCTGAGTCACACAGGGAGTCCACTCCTGTCACCGCGGGGATGGAGTTCCTTAAGAAGGGTTGTATATAGCAAATGCTTTTATGTATGCTAAGTTGATATGAATTATATTTGAACATATATTTTTTTTAAATATCATTACTCTTTGTATGTTGTATGCCATATATTTGATTAAATATTAAAGATTGGTGCAAGATGTTCAGCTCCTCACTTTGTATTTCATGAATCTATGGGGCTTTTATTTTTATGTTAGCAGGGAATTACAAGACTACTGAAGTAAGAAACCTGGGATACACTTACACACGTTTATGGCCACTGGTGGAGGTTAGACGCCAGGGTTTCATTTTTTCCTTGCATTAATGCAGCTAATGAGCACTAGATCAACAATCTGGAGTGCTATTAAAATACATATTGAAATGGTACCACAACTAATCATTTATTACAAAAAAAAAGAAGAAATCTTATAGTATGTACAAACAACTGGTAATTCATTTCACATAGACAACAAATCAACAAGTCAACTCCAACATTATTTTTCCAGTGCCTCGCTGAGCTGGAATGGGAAGGGAAGCAGGTTGAGTTCTTTGATCCTTCACTGGCATGGTAACATTTGGCCGAGGGTCCTCACAGCTCGTTGTGGGCGAGACCCTGACGAGAGATCTTGCTGTGCAAGTCCTGCATGTGCTTCTTCATCTGCAACGAAGACAGTCAATTTCTCCCTCTTTATTCTGTTTTCACTCGATTACAAAACACAGCAGATAACATCGCCATTTGGGTTGGGCCATCATTTTTATATACCGGTATATATAAGTCCTTCCGATGATAAGAATGATGTTGATACACAGAGAAAGCCCAGTTGATGACGTGTTTTCCCTACGACTGTGTGCTGCTGTGCACTGTGTTAACACACTGGCACTACTTGACTACTAACATGGTCCAGCGATGGGCCCAAATGTGGCCCGCAGGACACTAGTTTGAGGCCCCCGCCTTGATATGAAAGTTTAATGTTTGATATGGATGCTGTATGGTATCATGTACCCAGAAAAAATTATTACGTTTGATTCATGTTCATGTTAAAGGTTAAATAACTGTTAATAGTTATCCTCCCTATCCGTGTGGAAGTGGTAAGTTTTTGGCTATTTAAGTTTAAAGGAAATAACTTGAAGGCTACCGTTTAGGTCGCTAGCTCTCTAGTTTGCGAGTTAGCATGTGTCTCAAGACCCCGCAGTTGCGCAATATGTTGTAAATAAAAAAAGTATAAATGTGACTATAGTCGTGTTTTGTCATGTCTACAGGGCTCTAATAATGCTTTGTTCATTTTAATCTGAAAAAATCATTTGTCTATCCACCAACTATGTGTTTTTTTAAGTTTTTATTATTTGCCGTTTTGTTATTGTTATTATTATTTATTTATTACTGATTGATTAATTTTCTTTATTCTTGATTTGTTTATTTATTTTTCATCTTATTTTGTGCAGAAAAATAAAAAATAAGATATTGGAGAACAGTGGAATGTTTTATCAGAGCTTTTATTGTAGAAAATCGAAACCAAAGCAAAGTTTATTCATTTTTCTGATTTTAATAAATGCGTTTTTTGGGTTTTTTTTTTTTTGAAAACCTGATGCGGCCCAGTTTCGCCCAGACCCTAGCTCCAGTGGCCCCCAAGTAAATTGAGTTTGAGACCCCTACTCTAAATAGTAGCATAGGTAAGCTTATTTTTAATTATATGGGCTGAGGTTTGTATCTTTTTATACAAGACTCCGCTGAATTTAATTTTGTTCTCCAAACCCAAATATCCCCAAAATCTTGTCATATGTGCTAAGGTCCATATCGCCCAAACCCGAACAGCCGTCATTGTTACCTTGTATCCCATCTCCCTGGTCTTCTCGGCCAGCGTGTGGTACTTCTCCTGGTTCCTCTTGATGTGTTGTTTGTCTCCTAAAGCCTCCACGTGTTGCAGCTTCTGGTGGGAAAGCTCCAGCTGCTCCTGATAGTGGCTGTGCTTCTCCACCTTGGTCTCAAAGTGATGCAGCTCCTCCTAAACGGGCGAGGCAGGGAATAAGCACAACTGTAAATGGATGCCATGTGGGGAAGCATTGGGTGTTGTGGTTGTGAACTACACTAATAACAATGACGACAAAGACACAGATGGTGCAAGTCGGATCTGATCCTAAGTCATTTGTACTGGAATAGGACACATTAGGAATATACATCAGGAATGATTTCTTCAGAGAGTCTTTATGGTAAAATGAATTTTGAAATTAGAACAAAGTGGAAGTGAACCAGCGTCACCAAACAGGAAGTTCCGCTGCAGTCAGACATAAAATGTGTGTGTCCAAGAACAAGTAGATAAGAGCAGCGATGTCAGAAGAGATGGAAAAGCCACCTTTAGGGAATCCAGCTCATCTTGGCTCAGGTTGGCTCTCTTGGCCGCCTCCCACAGTTCGATCACACGCGGCTCCCGGAATTCTACACAGGGAGCAGCGACAGAGTTGAAAAGTGCGTGCGTTTAAATCTTGATGCACAAAAGGGGCAGCGGCCGGGATGCAACCCGGGAAGAACGCGGGAAAAAGCAAGTGAATGAGTGGCAATAAATCTCTCACATAAGAGATTAGCATCTCCTCATCCCGTGTGGATTTTTACTATTGATAATCAGAGTGTGAGTGGGTGCGCTTGCCCTTACCGCTGTCCTCAGTGAAGCCCTCGTGGCTGAGCTTCCGGAGGCGCTCGAAGCCTTGGTTGAGGTCTCTCATCTTCTGTTTCAGCTCTGTGTGCTTCTGCTGCACCTCCTGCTCTTTGGCGTCACCCTCCAGGGGCGAGACCACGTTCTTGTGGATCTCTGGAAACCAAACACACACGTTAGAACATGGTGGGGTAAGGTCAAGGGAATCATGTGGGTGGATGATGAAGATGCAAAGAGGAAGAGGGATGCAGTTTTCTAGGAATTAAGGAACCATTAGGCCTTTGCTCCACACACTTTTATGATGGTCTTGTATTGATCATAACATATCTTACCTAATGTGTGTGTAAAATCATATATACTACGTTTAATTCACAAAGGAGTGGGTTGATTTGACAGCTTAGTGCAGGGGTGGGCAAACTACGGCCCGGGGGCCACATTCGGCCCGCCAAGTGTTTGAATACGGCCCGCCCAATCTTTCCAAAGTATTTAATTTAAAGTCAACATACAACCTGGCATCATGGCCTGAGCCAACCTTTTGATGGTTGTATCAATTTCGTTGTTTGACATGGTCTGTTGTTTACAAAGTGCTCCTGAAAAAAGAGACACAAGCACATAATAATAATAAAAATTAAAATAATAATTATTATATTATTACTATAACTATTATGATTATTATATTTATTATATTAATGCTAATTATTATATTAATTATATAATAATAATATTGTTATATTTGCATATTTTACATAATAATAATATAATAATTATTATTTTTATTTTATTTTAATTATTATAATATTTTATTATTTGTAAAATATTTAAATATAAATATAAAATAATAAATAATAATAGCAGATTGCATGACAAATTTACAGATACAATAATACCAGGTGGACTGTTACGTGTAAAATATATAGTCTGCCCCCCCCCCCCCCCCCCCCCGGAAATGTTGTTATATCAATGCGAGTCAAAAAGTTTGCCCACCCCTGGCTAGAGACTAAATTCCCATTTCCTTCTACCACTTACAACAGATATGCTGTAGGGGGCGCTCATTTTCTGCATAAGCCAACGGTCCCATCATTAACAGCTCCTTTTTCCCCCTCCGTGACAGATACAAATGTGACGCCCATCAATCATTTTGACAGATGACACCACCAGAGGCAAAGTTCCATCAGAGATGTGCCACTGGTATAAAGAGAGCTCAAGCTGTTTCTTTTTCCCTCATCTTCTCTGGGAAGCAAATGCTTGCAGGATGAAGAAATCCTGGTGCGAGAACATTAATGACCAGTGATCGTGTCCCCTGGAAGAATAAATGTCCCAAAAGTGGCGCCTTCCGTCTGCGGCGTGGCTGCATGAGCAGACATTAAAAACACAATATCACCTTCCTACAGAAATACAAGTCCTCGGGGACATGCGGCGGCAAAATAACTACCATGTCACCTAAATCTGCTTTGTGAGAGTTACTTTCCGTATTACATCACATTAGGTCATGCAAGTTCAGTAGCTTTGCACAGGATAACACCGTGGGGATGACAAGTCAAAAACTCAACAAATGGATAAATAGTGTTTCTGGCCCGCCACAAGAACATCTGGACTACTACTGATACATTTGGCGCTCTTTGCCTAATTTAATGGAACCGACTGTGAAGCTCCGTAAAGTCGATGGCATCACGACTGCTTCTCAACACAACTCATATGTGCAACAGTGGTCATCCCCTGACGGAGAGATTAGCACGCTAGCCAAAAAGCTAAAAACCCAGGCTAACCAACCCACTGACCAATGTACTGTAGATCTTAAGTTGTTGGCGGTGAGGTTTACTTAACGCAGCGGGCTAGCATCCGTTACATGCACACTCAATCAAGCATTACAAAAAAACCACAGGTAGATTGCAGTCCTGTGGTTAACACTGACTACCTATGCTGGAAGTGCTCAGCTAACCCCAGCATGTTTAAAACAATATCATGTCCTTTTTTATAAGTTTCAATAATTTGCCAACTATATGTGGTTTTTTAAGTTTTTATTATTTGCCGTTTTATTATTATTATATTTATTTATTACTGATTGATTAATTTTCTTTATTCTTGATTTGTTTATTTATTTTCCATCTTATTTTGTGCAGAAAAATAAAAAGTAAGATATTTGAGAACAGTGGAATGTTTTATCAGAGCTTTTATTGTAGAAAATTGGAACCAAAGCAAAGTTTATTAAATTTTCTGATTTTAATAAATGCGTTTTTGGGGTTTTTTTTTTTGAAAACCTGATGCAGCCCAGTCTCGCCCAGACCCTAGCTCCCAGTGGCCCCCAAGTAAATTGAGTTTGAGACCCCTGCTCTAAATAGTAGCGTAGGTAAGCTTATTTTTAATTATATGGGCTGAGGTTTGTATCTTTTTATACAAGAATCCGCTGAATTTGACTATGTTGTCCAATCCCAAATATCCCCCAAAATCTTGTGATACGTGCTAAGGTCCATATCGCCCAACCCGTAGATGACTACCTATGCTGGAAGTGCTCAGCTAACCCCAGACAGATATGGAGGGGTGAGTAAGGGTGAGTGAGGGTGGGGGGTGGATGGAGACTACCTCCCAGGCAACCTGTGATTGGCTCAACATTTAAGTGCATCTGACAAGCAGAAAAATACCTGCGGCAGGTTGAGGAGACTGGCAGCGGTGCCAAGATCTAACAGAAAGGTTCTGTCACAGAACAGGCGGGAAGCGTCAGTCAAAGCCAAAGGAAACGGGCGGGTCGCGGTACTAAAAACGGTGCCATGTGTCAGCTCGGCTTATGGCTCACAGCTTGATGTGATGTCATGGCCGTGGAGTGCGTTGTGCCGGGCGACCACATGCGTTTCAGGCAAAAGACCTGATAGACTAGCCTCAGCTGCGAGAACTTTGACGCCCCGGTGATAGAGTTCCTCTTTGGAAAGGGCTCTCATTGCTACAAAATTAAAATGCGTCCAGTTGGATTTGAATATGCAAATGTAAACGCTTGGACGCTGTCCCGGCCTGTGATAAAGAAGCATCATTACGTGTATAGACATAAAAGATTCAGCAGGGAGCATTAAGGCAACAACTTAGTGGAGGATGACAACAACAGAGCAGTGAGGAGGAAATGGTTTAAAAGCTCACCTTCTGTCCTGCTGACAGTATCCATGAGGATGTTGTACTCGTGGATCTTGTCTTTGTGGTGCTGGAACTCTCTCCTCAGGCTCTGCAGCTCCTCCTCTGAGAACTTTCCCGAGCTTTTAGCCTGGCAGTATCAGAAAAACCGGTAACTGTTATGAAGGTACCTTCTGTGTGCTTCACAGGGGAGAACAAAACTTGTAACCGTGGTAACAATGAAGTGTGAAACTCCCTTAGGTTGGTAGGAAGATGATGAGGGCTGCACGGCGGTCGAGTGGTTAGCGCGCCGGCCTCACAGCTAGGAGACCAGGGTTCAATTCCACACTCGGCCATCTCTGTGTGGAGTTTGCATGTTCTCCCCGTGCATGCGTGGGTTTTCTCCGGGTACTCCGGTTTCCTCCCACATTCCAAAAACATGCTAGGTTAATTGGCCTAGGTTAATTGGCGACTCCAAATTGTCCATAGGTATGAATGTGAGTGTGAATGGTTGTTTGTCTATATGTGCCCTGTGATTGGCTGGCGACCAGTCCAGGGTGTATCCCGCCTCTCGCCCGAATACAGCTGGGATAGGCTCCAGCACCCCCGCGACCCTCGTGAGGAAAAGCGGTAGAAAATGAATGAATGAATGTATGTGAATAACGCTAGGAGACCAGGGTTCAATTCCACCCTCGGCCATCTCTGTGTGGAGTTTGCATGTTCTCCCCGTGCATGCGTGGGTTTTCTCCGGGTACTCCGGTTTTCTCCCACATTCCAAAAACATGCTAGGTTAACATGCTTAGGTATGAATGTGAGTGTGAATGGTTGTTTGTCTATATGTGCCCTGTGATTGGCTGGCGACCAGTCCAGGGTGTACCCCGCCTCTCGCCTGGGATTGTGATACTTAATTTGTGGTTTCTCTCATCACTCTTTTCTTCCTTTCTCTTTGTTTTATTACCCAGACTTTTATTTTTTGCCCTGTGATTGGCTGGCAACCAGTCCATGGTGTACCCCTCCTCTTGCCCAGCCCCCCCGCGACCCTCGTGAGGATAAGCGGTAGAAAATGAATGAATGAATTATGCCCAACAATTTACAAGGCAACGGACACCAGCCTGAAAATCCTGATTGTATAAAACTTTATGTAAAAGTCCCAAACACCAATACACACCTTGTTCCAAAGTTTGTCCAGCTTGGGGTCATCAAACATGTCGCCGTCTTTGATTTCATGGTCCTTTAGAGAATTGCTCTCCAGCGGTCTTGTGTCTCTTTTGCCATCCATTCCATACTTGGCCAGAATCACTGGCAAACAAAAGCCAAGTTTAAGGAAGAACAAATATATTGAGTGATTGTCTGTGATGGCGCTACATGATGATGGACAAAAGTATTAGGACACCTGCCCGATACTCCTGTTGGAAGTAAAGAAAAACACAGTAGAGTTGATCACCCCTATGCTGTGAAGACTATAATATTTAGGAATGTGTTTGTGGGGAATTTGGACTACAGTGCTGATGGGAATGCCATATAGATCCCTTTACAACTTACCAGGAGCCATGAAACTAATCAAAGCTGACTAAATGCACGACTCTTTCTAGGAGAGATAAACGATGATGCTTCTCACACTTGGCAACACACAGTGTAAAGGCATCGTACTATGGCGCGTTCAGCAACAACACAATGGCGTTGGACTTGGCATTGTCCGCGTGATTCTGCTGCAGCAGCTGATTCAGCACCACAATACTTGGCGCAGTGTTACTCATCAAGCAGTTAAGTGTCACACACACAAGCTGTGATCCTCATAATCCTGGTCGCAAAGGATCCCTGAAGTTACTCATTTACAAACATTTTACGGATTCACGTGAGTCCGGTACAATAAAAAAAAGCACCAGTAAAACTATTTACAAAAGCAATGATTTTGAAGAACGGTTCAAATGCTTCATAAGTGTGTGATCCGTGTGAAGAAGGTCACTTTTGGTACTGCTTCTGCAGTTATATTTAGCCATCACAGGAGTGAGTTTCTGGCCCAAGACCTTCAAGGTCACCGTTGAACTGCAAAGTGACAAGTCCAGGCTGCCTCTGTTTCTCTATTTCTGGAGTTCCTAATGAATTATTCAGTTGGAGTCAAGTCATATGTCATTTCAATGAAGTGTGTGTGAATACTAACCATCCTTAGCACACAACTCTGTCACAACATATAATATGGATGAACAGGAGCAACGAATGCTGCACGGCGGATGAGTGGTTGTTCAATTCCACTGTGTGGAGTTTGCATGTTCTCCCCGTGCATGCATGGCTTTTCTCCGGGTACTCCGGCTTCGTCCCACATTCCAAAAACATGCGACTCCAAATTGTTCATAAGTATGAATGTGAGTGTGAATGGTTGTTTGTCTATATGTGCCCTGTGATTGGCTGGTGACCACTCCAGGGTGTACCCCCCTCTCGCCCGCCTCTCCCCTGTGTCCCTCGTAAGGATAAGCAGTAGAAAATGAATGAATGAATGAATGAAAGGAGCAAGAAAGCTAACGTGTCACGGTAACATTATTACTGACTGTATCTGGTCAACACGCTGTATTTTATTGTTTACTGAATATGTATTGGCCGCTCTCTAAGATGCACAGAACAGAGTATTCAGTGGTTATGCTCATGCAGCTATACATGACTGGGTTGCGTGTAATTTTTAGCAACACCCATTAATTCCTCTTTTTAATATCCACTTGTGGACACATGACAGCTTCTTACCTTCTCGTAAAACCAGTCCATTAAATCTATCTTGCAGCAGTGAGGATGTGCATGCTCCAAGATGTCATAATTAGTTGTATTTTTTTTTTTTTTTTTTCAAAATAGGGTCTGATCAGAGCAGTATAATTAAAGGCCTGCATTAACATTTACTTCAATGTTATTTCTGCAAGCATTGAGACTCACCATTGAAATTACGGCGAATTTGGGCCTCTTTCTCTCCGTTTTCATCCAGGCCCTCCACTTTCATTTTCTTCCACTGCAGCTCATCTTTCTCCTGGATTTTCAGGTCACTGTGCAGCTCGGCTTGCTTCACAGGGGACAACTGCATCTGTCAAAACACGCAAGACAACATTAGTTCCTGTGTCAATTTCAGTGAATGATGTTATTATCATCTAATGACAACATTAATGTCCAAAAACATGCATTGTGAGGTTACTGTTTGGTGTCAGGTTGTGTCCAGTCAGGGTGTATACTGCCTCTTCCCTACTGGGATAGGCTCCTGCTCACCCGTGACTCTGGACAGGTTAAGCTAAATAAAATGACTAAATGAACGTATGTGCCAAGGTTCCATTCCCTTACCGTGCTATATGTGCTGCTCAAGTGCTAATGCACCAGCTAAGCTAAGTCTGAGCCACACTATTTACTTTAATTACATACATACCCGTAAGGCCTTGTTCCACACTTGGTTCAGCTTCGAAATCCTGAATTCTGCTGTCTGTTCATCATCGCCGCCCACCTTCGGCTCGTTCAACTCCCGAGAGTATTTCCCACCCATTACCCCCACACCGAGACAAACAACAAATAAATACAATCCTTTCATCTTAAATAAAATACTTGTTAAGTAGCTAACAATACAGCTAAAAAGTAAAGAATAGTCAAAACTGTCTGACAGGGCTTCGCTTGTGTTTTGCCTAACCGGATACCATACGTCACATGACCAACGGGGGCGTTTAGTTCCGTGTTACGTGCATTATGGGACATGTAGTCTCTTGTACCGGTAATGTACAATCTAAGTAGTGCAAATATGACCATTTTAAACTACAAGTTCTAGCATGCAGCGCAATGCCGTTACCAGGGAACGGAGACTGCCAAACTGAGAGCAAATAGAAATCCTCCACGCCTTTTTCACTGACACCGCTCACATCTTCACCTCGATTAAAGTTGTGGCCGGGAGGTGTCACGTTAATAAATCATGTAATTGGCGGGACTGTAAGAGTCATAGTAATTTAGGAAATATAATTTGAAATAAAATGTATTTCCCTGTTTGTAAGATAAAGCCTGTGGGATATTTTATTTCGTGTTTTCACAGAGAAAATGAGACTGGTACCTATCCTTATGTGAATAACTGATAAAAAAAAATGTCCATCCAGAATATTGAATAGTGTGTGTATCAAAGAAGAAATTCATCCACCCATAGTGTAGTGTAAGTGTAATATTATATTAACTATTCTGTGAAATGTGAGACACAAGTCTACATGGCGGAATGAAGACACTTTCTTCTATAAATTAATTTCTGTTTCTCTCCACATTTAGGCAGGCAAATATTTATTAATCATTCATACTGTTCATTCATACGCCTCCTTGCATCCACTCTACCTGCTCAGCTTTGTGGGTGAGGAATCAAAAGCCTATTAAACTTGAGGAAATGTGAGAGGTCAGCGGAGGTCTGATGAACAGTCCAAGGTAAATATTGGAAATATTGGATTTCTGTTTGGTAATATGATTTTCAAGCTTCACTGTCAATAAAAGTCAGAAAATGTATTTATTACTAACCTGGCGATCAATATCATAGTACAAATGTTAATATAAGTCTACTGTCAATGTGAACAGTACAATTTTGATATTTTTCAAATGACCTCCTTCAAGGTCAGGTCTCATGTATCTGACCTATATGTCATCCAAATGCGTTTTGGATTAAATTACTTGTCAATGTAGGCAAAAATTATTTTTTATCATCCAAAAATTATTCATAAAGTGAGTGAAGCAGCTCACGTCAATGTCCAACCTCTCCTGGCTCCTATCTTCTTTAGATAGAGATTTGTGCAAATGTGATCATCCACAGCAGTGTTTCCTATATAAACGTTTAGCCCAGGGGTGGGCAAACTACGGCCCGGGGGCCACATCCGGCTCGCCAAGTGTTTCAATATGGCCCGCCTGTTTTTTCCAAAGTATTTCATCATGGCTTGGGCCAACTTTTTGATGGTTGAGGTAGCTGCTTTATCAATTTCGTTATTTGATGTGGTCTGTTGTTTACAAAATGCTCCTGGAAAAAGGAGCACAAGCACAATAATAGTAATAATAATAATAATAATAATAATAATAATAATAATAATAATAATAATAATAATAATAATAATAATAATAATAATAATAATAATAATAATAATAATAATAATAATAATAATAATAATAATAATAATAATAATAATGTCAATAATGATAATAATACTACTATTATATTAATATTGTTGTTAATAATATTAATATAATAATGGTAGTAATATTACAAAATACTCCTGAAAAAAGGAGCACAAGCACAATAATAGTAATACAAATAATAATAATAATAATAATAATAATAATAATAATAATAATAATAATAATAATAATGTTGTTGTCAATAATGATAATAATACTACTATTATATTAATATTGTTGTTAATAATATTAATATAATAATGGTAGTAATATTATTATTATTAACAAAATAATAATAATAATAATAATAATAATAATAATAATAATAATAATAATATAATAACATTACTATAACTAATAATAATAATAATAATAATAAAAATAACAATAATAATAATAATAATACATTTATAACACACTTTACATCAAATAAATGATTTCAAAGTGCACATATAGCAGATTGCATGACACTTTTACATGTAAAATATGTGTAAAAATATAGGTGTAAAAATGGACTGTTACGTGTAAAATACTACATAATCCCCCCCCCCCCCGTCAATTTTGTTAAATTAATGCGGCCCGCGAGTCAAAAAGTTTGCCCACCCCTGGTTTAGCCTCAACAAAAAAAATCAACACAACAGTTTCCATTAGTCTTTCTTAGTTATGACAACTTAATTATGAAATTATGATACTCTGAATTACTTTTTAGAGTGTACCTGTATATTCATTTTTTTGTGGCGGGCCACATTATGACATTGTGTTATGAATTCACATGCATTGTGAAATATCGGAAGTGTTTATTGCATCATGTATTTAGTTGGTAATCAAATAATGGTAATCACAAAAGGCAAATTAATGGTAGAATGGTAGAACCCACCCATCCATCCATCTTTTATCGTTTATCCAATTGAGAGACATCGTCTCCCAAATGTGTCCTGGGTCTTCCCTTTGGCCTGAACACCTCCCTGGGAGGCGTCCAGGATGCACCAGATACCCAGGAACCTCATGTGGTTCTTCTCAATGCATAGGAACAGCGGTTAGTTTCCCCCGGATGACAGTGCCACTTCTCATCTTATCCAAAGTGTGGTCTGGGGGCTATTTTGCGGTCTAAAAATACAGCAACAAAACAGCAAAAATGGAAAATAGAGCAAAAAGGCACAATGGTCAAGCTATCACCACACATAGATTGTAGTCCTGTGGAAAACACTACTGTATCTGACACTCTAAAGCGTCAAACAAATCATATTCTCTGAAAAAAGACATTTTGTTACTTATAGTCTTCTGCTGTGCTGAAGATCTCACAGTATGGGAAGCTTTGTGGTATTTTTTTTTTCCACTTCAGCCAGTATCACCGCCTTCATTTATTTATCTTGAGTGACATCTTGTACAGCACTCCATAGTTCTGGCTTTAACAAGCAAAAGTGTCTGCCTGACAGTTTGTGCTGTGACAGCGCAGCACTTAATGAACACGTCTGCATTTAAGGACAGCCTGCTTTGAAATTGAAAAGGTGAAACGCTGCTTTTGATTTTCAGTCTCATGCTTTGACGCGCCCATTAATCCCTGTGAACATGAACATTCTATTAAATTAAACAGTTATTCATATTTAATTGATGATTATTAATTACGAAATAAACATTAGCCCTCATTCAATGTTTGTTAGCATGTCTGCATATATGTATAGTGTTGCAGAAACATTTAGTATATACCGTGACTTTCTTCAGCTTATGTAATGTCTTGAATGTGTGACATCATTATTCTTTCTAATTGGACTCAAATATGGAGAAATGTCATATGCAGAAGCAGTGCAGTACTCTCCTCATCCTGAAGGGGTAGGAGTATGCGTTACCTCAGGGGTCTCAAACTCAATTTACTTGGGGGCCACTGGAGCTAGGGTCTGGGCGAGGCTGGGCCGCATCAGGTTTTCCCCCCCCCAAAAAAACACCAAAAAATGCATTTATTAAAAACAGAAAAATCAATAAACTTTGCTTTTGTTCCGATTGTCTACAAGAAAAGCTCTGATAAAACATTCCACTTTTCTCAAATATCTTAATTTTTTTTTTCTACACAAAATAAGATGAAAAATAAGTAAATAAATCAAGAATAAAGATCAATCAGTAATAAATAAATATAATAATAATAATAAAACACCAAATAATAAAAATTTAAGAAACCACATATAGTTGGTGGGTAGACAAATGATTTTTTTCAGATTAAAATGAACAAAGCATTATTAGAGCCCTGTAGACATGACAAAACACGACTATAGTCACATTTATACTCTTTTTATTTACAACATATTGCGCAACTGCAGGGTCTTGAGACACATGCTAACTCGCAAACTAGAGAGCTAGCGACCTAAACGGTAGCCTTCAAGTTATTTCCTTTAAACTTAAATAGCCAAAAACTTACCACTTCCACACGGATAGGGAGGATAACTTTTAACAGTTAGAACATTCAACTTTCATATCAAGGCGGGGGCCTCAAACTAGTGTCCTGCGGGCCACATTTGGCACGCGGGCCGCATGTTTGAGACCCCTGCGTTACCTGGAAGGTGCTTGTCACTGCCATCCTTCCATAACGTTTTGACAACAGCAGCACCAGTTGAAGAATGCAGCATAATTAAATGCAATATATTTTTATGCTCTTCTGAAGGAGGACAAAGCCAAAGACAAAAAAGTAGAATTTTTTTGCAGTTAATAAAAAAAATGTAAATGGCACTAAGAAGTATGTGAAAACAAATGTTTGAATTACTCTCTTCTTTTTCTCAATATTGTCTTAATGAGCAACCTGTATTAACCAAGGGAGTCTGTGCCTCACCAGCCATGAACCACATTGCACAACACTGGTTTCCATACAGCATGATTTAAGTGCACTCCTAAAAAGTATTGCAAGAAGATGCAAAAACCCTTCACCTAAATAAACGTATATATATTCTCCAACCCATCCTTGTGGAATGAGCCAACATGACTCATTTGTAATATCACTGCTTCCAAAGGGAAACGTCCAGAGAGTTATTTGGCGTTATATCGCATCTGACTGTTTGGACTCTTGCAATTACTGTATGTCATGCCAGCAAAAGTGCGAGTTGAGTTGGAAGTTTGTAAAGAGAATTATTTTCTGAAGGGAGTCTGCTGCACCGTGGCGTGACATAAACCATGTTTGTTGACAGTTTTGTTTTGGAAAGAACTGAGGTAGCGTACGAGGGCACTGAGAACGAGGGCACTGAGAACGAGGGCAAAGACGGGGCAAAAGGAAAATAAGAAAATACTGAAAGGGAAAAAAAAACAATATATTGAGACAGATATTGAGCCGGCTTGTGTTTTATTAGCAGCAGTGTTGTGCAAGGGACAGCCGTAATAGAATAAAAGATATATTCAATCACTGGCCATGAACAAACACAGTCATTAAGACCGAGTGATTGTAATAAATTAGCTTTGATCATCTTACTTCCTGTGCTAATGTAACTGCAGGGAACAACAGACACAGACACATTAAGTTAGAGCTAAGCTTAACTCATATTAATGTTGTACTTTTAGTAAAAAGAAGACTTTAAAACTCTTAGTAATAGCTTGGAGTCAGAGCAAAGACATTTTAAATATACCATATATATTTAATAACTGCAGATATCTCGTCTTTACCAAGTCTGGAGGGGGTCCGCCAGCTTCGCCACACATGGCATCCATCGGAGGGGTCCTGTTGGTTCCGCTGGGTTCACCGTCCTGGCCCGGGAACAATCCCACACTCCCTCCTCACGTGAGTTCTGAGGAGTTGTAGCCAAACTTTTTCCAAAGGATGCCAAGACATCCTATCCTTCGCCAGAATGAGTTCTGATTTTCTCGTTGTAAAAGTCTGATAACCTTCCAGTAAGGTTGGAGATATATTCAGCCATCTTGGCAGGCAAATTCATTCATTCAGTCAACAGAGCTTACAAAATATGTGGCATTTTCTTGCCACTGTCAGCTGGCTCTTGCTGCTGTCCAAAAAAATGCTGGCTTTTCTTCTTAAGGAAGGACGGCAGTGACAAGCACCTTCCAGCAAATGCATATATTATTATATTATTGGCAACATGCTGACAAAATGACTAGAAACTGCCAGGTGCCAAGATCTAACTCAGATGAGAAAAGATGCTCATGGCGGCCTCATTTAAGGTTTCTGTCATGTATTTGATTAGGAAATATGCCAAATTATTGTCTTCTGAGCTAGTCACTGGTCGACACGATTGTCGTGATGTGTGAACGCAACCTGAAGTGGTTCTCTGTATAACAATGATCATGCATTACTACGTCAGTTGAGGAAAGGACCAGTAACAATTAATACCTTGAAGAAGTGTAGTGGATTTCAACCGCTTGTAAACGAAAAAAAATATTTCGGAGAAACTGAGTCATTCACTCATCAAATTACTATTTTTTTCATCTTATGAATATAAGATTCATATGAATATGCCAACAATCTGTTTGGTGAACTCCAGTCCGGTTTCTGTCCACTTCAGTCGTGGTAAAATGACTAATGATCTCTTAATGGCTTGTAACCAATGTAATAATGTCCACAACCACAATAAACCACAAATTCTATAAAAATCATGCAAACGTAATATTTTTTCCACAAACATAATAGTGTCTGTGACAAACGTACTGTAACACGGGATTTCCCACAAATGCAATAACAATTACGTTTGTGGAGAAGTGAGAATCTGCAACTTTCAACGTATTAATGATATCCAACAAATGTTATGTGTACCTACTAATTGCCTACAACTGACCGTGGTTGCGACTGCGCGGCGGACCAGTGGTTAGTGTACAGCGAACCGAGTTCAATTCCACCCTTGGCCATCTCTGTGTGGAGTTTGCATGTTTTCCCCGGGTGCTCCGGTTTCCTCCCACATTCCAAAGACATGCTACGTTAATTAGCGACTCCAAATTGTCCATAGGTATGAATGTGAGTGTGAATGGTTTGTTTGTCTATATGTGCCCTGTGATTGGCTGGCGACCAGTCCAGGGTGTACTCCTCCTGGGATAGGCTCCAGCATACCCGCGACCCTCGTGAGGATAAACGGTAGAAAATGAATGAAAGAATGTTTACAATACAGATTTCTTCATATTTTTTATAGCCTATGGGAGTTTTAAATAAAATATTGCATGATTTTATTAAATCAAGTTATTCTAGGAATTAATTAACTTGGACCAGACTTCCTCTGGACTACAGTGGTCACCATGACAACAACAAAGCAACCAGGGCCCGAGCCTCTGATCGGCAGGTTTTTTTTTTTTTTTTTTTTTTTTAGCCAGGAGCCCCAACTCTGCCTGTAATAAGGTATAAATCATTTGTCATTCCAATTAGCCTCGTCCCAAGAAGTTTAATGATGGTAAAAATTAAACACAAACCTGCATATTTTCTATTTTCTGTGCTCCTCTGATAAGTATATTGCAATACATGAAATACAATATAATATTCCACATTAAATTGTATTTATTTGTTATTGTTAACCATGTAAATTGAGTCAGACGTTATCGTACAAATTAAAAACTATGCCATTCAATTTCTTTTAACGGGAATGGAGCAGGTTTTGCCCAGGGCTTCACTTTGGGTACAGCTCTGGATTAAATAAGTCACTGACCCGCGAGGTAATACATTAAAAGGGATCATTCACACGTGCAGTCACACTTATCGCATTTTAATTTCTTTTTCGCAGTCGTAACCACAAAGCACCACTGTAAATTCTACACTGAATAATACATGTAATCCATTTAGTTGTTTTCTTTTTCAAGGTCCTCGCAAGCACAGCCGCTGAATGACTTTGCCATCGCTGGGGGCAACCGTCTATTGAACAGCCCTGTGAATTGAACTCAAATGAACGGTGTGAACCTTGCTCAACTTGCATAGCGTCCAGCGAGAGACGTGTTTTAACCTGCAATGAAGTGTCAATGACTTTGTACCGCTTTGGCTTCACTTAAATGTCTTTATAAGTTATGCACATCAGGTGATCCTCATTTGCAGTAAAGCTCAGCACGAGCAATGACCTGTGATCAAATTTTCATTAGCGCTTACGTAACGCTGCGCCGCATTCGTCGGCCTGGTTGATGTTGACTGTGTGATGTAAGAAAATACTCAAAGTACTAAATAAATAATTTCACCATGGCAAGGCAAGTTTATTTATAAAGCACCATTTCTACACAAGGTAATTCATAGTGCCTTAGAGTAAAGTCACTTTATAAAATCATTCCATAAAAACATGCTATCATTCTAAAACAGGGGTGGGCAAACTTTTTGACTCGCATTGATATGACAAAATTTCCGGGGGGGGTGCAGACTATATATTTTACACGTAACAGTCCACCTGGTATTATTGTATCTGTAAAATTGTCATGCAATCTGCTATTATTATTTATTATTTTATATTTATATTTAAATATTTTAAAAATAATAAAATATTGTAATAATTACAATAAAATTAAAATAATAATTATTATATTATTATTATGTAAAATATGCAAATATAACAATAATATTATATATAATTAATATAATAATTAGCATTAATATAATAATTATAATAATCATAATAGTTCTAATAATAATTATAATAATCTAATAATCTAATAATAATTGTAATAATAATTATTATTATTATGTGCTTGTGTCCCTTTTTTCAGGAGCACTTTGTAAACAACAGACCATGTCAAAAAACGAAATTGATACAACCATCAAAAGGTTGGCTCAGGCCATGATGCCAGGTTGTATGTTGAGTTTAAATTAAATACTTTGGAAAGATTGGGCGGGCCGTATTCAAACACTTGGCGGGCCGGATGTGGCCCCCGGGGCCGTAGTTTGCCTACCCCTGTTCTAAAATCATTGAACAAAATTCAGTAAATTATTCCATAAAACAAAGTCAAACCAAATAAATAATGAAAATAAAGACTGCAGATAAAATACTTTCAGGTGCCATATGCACGGTGCAGAACTGTTTTAAAGTCTATTCTCTGAGTTTAATGAACACAGCAAAGGCCGATACATTAGTCCAGCCTGCTAGAGACAAAGTCATGGATTAGTTGAAATCTGTTTTAGACACTATTCCCTTCATTTTGGCAATGTTTTCCAAGTAAAATCCGATGATGTTATTGATTTAATGTGGCTGTTAAAGTTCAAATCTGAGTCCATTATTACCCCTCGATTTCTAACGAAATTGATATTTTAAATCAGGGGTGCTCACACTTTTTCAGCATGCGAGCTACTTTTAAAATGACCGAGTCAAAATGATCTACCCACTACAAAAATGCAAAACATCTATTTATTTTCAAATGTATTGAGGATTATTTGTACGTACAATGTATGTTGATGTACCTTACATAACCAAATGAGCCAATATTGCAAAACACACATAATTAACTATTAACATTTTTTGTAATTACCTGAGTTTACTTTGATGACTTGCACTGAATTGAATCAGCCAGGGATGCATAGTCCGGACAGTAGCTGCTGATAGCCAGCCTCAAGCACACTTCCAAATGTTTATCAGTCATGGATAATATCCGTATCACAATATCCGTATAATATTCCATATCCGTATGGAAGTGATATGTTTTTTGCCTTTTTACTTGGTCCAGTTTTTGCCTTTTTACTTGGTCCAGCTCCTTCACTCATTTTAGTGACCATAAACTTTAGCGAGGGCTTAAAATCTCGCAATTCGCCGACTAGCTTAGCACTTTGCATCGTTGTTTACGCATGAGCGGTGACCTAAAGGTCAAAATTCAGTTGTCATCTGACTGGTTGTCCTGTATGTCAATCAAGTAACGGGGATGGATGATAGGCTGACATCGTAAGTTCTGCTGCACTTAGAGACGTTGTTTGATTTGATTGGTCGCCCGAAGGGCAACATTCAGTTGTCATCTGAATGGCTGCCCTGTATATCAATCAAGTGACGGCATTGATGCTAGGATGATATTTTTTTAATGTCACGCCGCGATCGACCAGCGATCGACCAGTACCACCTCCGCGATCGACCGGTAGCTCGCGATCGACTTAATGAGCACCCCTGTTTTAAATGATAAAAACGAAAAGAAAGTAAAGCATGTAGCCCACACAGTCAGGAGATCAGGAAGACCTTGGGTTTGATTCTGTGCTTGGGCATCTCTGTGTGGAGTTTGCATGTTCTCCCTGTGCGTGCGTGGGTTTTCTCCGGGTATTCCGGTTTCCTCCCACGTTCCAAAAACACGCATGTTAGGTTAATTGGCAACTCTGAATTGACTCTAAATTGTAATGATGGCACTTGCCCCCGCCTCTTGTCTTATGTTTGAAGTAATATATTTTATCCTATGGATTTTTTTTACATGCCATGAGAGTGAAGTCCCACATGGGTGTGATCCCTGTTCGCCCAATGACGAAAGAAGCCATATAGAGGCAGCCGAGCTAAGATGAAAGCTAGCAAGGAAGCAGAGATTCGCCTTTGGCATCTTCTATTATCATGGGAAACGGGAATTCACAACGGGATAAGATCCACGAGCTTGGCTGCGCTGACAAAGAACTTCAAGACCTTCAGGGAGTGTAGCTTATTGTAGCGTCCCAGAACTCTCACTATAACCCCCGCTCCCTCCCCCACAACAACACCAACACCAATAGTTTCCTGTGGGAATCTTTGCATCCATGCTTTACTACCAGTGATGCTAATGCATTGACTCAATATGGAGGAATGGACTACAGGATTTTTTTTTTATTGATATAATCTTATGGGGACAATGTTTCTGCTTTGTGTGCTTGTGCATGTGTGCCAATGAATTCAATATTCATTAAAAGCTGACAGTCTGCTGACCTTTCCCTCCCCCCTCCCCTCCTTCCTGCCTCCCTGAGCCCATACTTCATTTGATTCAATATAAGATGCTCATCCTCAAAGCAAACTTTCATTTACAGATCTATTCCCTTGTGATATTGTTTGGATCAAAAGAAAGAGGAGTCAGTGAAGATCAGTTGTATGAGTTGATTGGAATAGAGAAGACATGATCCTTGGACAATAACGGCAAAATAAAAAAGGTTAAATAGTCAGGGAGAGTGATGTGTGGTGAGGTTTATTGGGTTTTTTTTTTTTTTTTTTGTTGCTTTAATACAGAATGCTCATTAAGAAGCCTATCTGGCGGGGTACACCCTGGACTGGTGGCCAGCCAATCACAGGGCACATATAGACAAACAACCATTCACACTCACATTCATACCTATAGACAATTTGGAGTCGCTAATTAACCTAAAATAAATGACACTGAAGATCAGCCCGTTGTATTTTCTTTATTTTGAGTTGCTTTAAATCAAGATTTTTTAAATGCGTTTTATAAAATGAATGAATTTTAGCTGATGGTCGCAGGCATTTATTGAGATCTCCAGGACTGCATTTCAGTTGAATTTAAATTGTCCAAATTGCCATTAGCAACCTTGCACTTTACGTGAAATTGAACTGTGACGCCTGCGCGCTAACCCGGCCGCCGTGCAGCCCCTCCCATATGATGTTTCTGTTTATTTTGTTGTCTGACTGGCAAGAATAATGATGTCATGCTGACATTAACGTCCATTATACAGAATGTAGTAAGTCATGGTGTATAATACATGTCTATTAATGTGTATTCCCTTGTGAGGAAAAGCGGTAGAAAATGAATGAATGAATGAATGAATGAGAATGAGTTCATGATTTTGCCTTTAATATGTTGATAATAATGATCATTTCAATTACAACATAACACAACACAAGATAAAGCTTTTAGATAAATTATCAAACAACATACAATACACATACAAACATACATGCATACATACAAACAATACAACATCACACACAAGTGGTCATCAACCAGTATCCATTAAGTGGCTCTGACAGATAGTATAGTTACATTCATTTTAAATGGTCTCCTTCCTCTCTCTGCTGTTGAAAATAAGGATTTAATTAACATCTTGGAACCGGCCCAACCCTCAGTCACAATGCCCACCTGAAGAGCTCTCAGAGAGAGGATCATTCTATGACCCTCACAATCTGGGAAAGCACATTCCGCTAATCTGCAAACACTGGCCATATTTGCCCGACTATCGATTTATGGACAAATCAATCAATGAGATTCTTTTTTTTTTGGGGATGAGAAGCCATTTCAAATTGCAGAACATAATGTTTGCTGTCAGTGTTTTACAGCTGAAAATATTTGCCAGGTTTATGATCGTTTTCTGGACAATAACAATATCCAGAACAAGGTTCCGTTCATTATAACTGACAATGCATCCAATATGATAAAGTCATTTACTCTGTTTCCACCAGTTCATATTAACAGCGAGAGTGATGATGACATGTGGGACCTTGAAGTGGTCAATGTAGAAGAAGAGATAATGAATTTTCCACCAGAGAGAATATTTTGCTTCACGCATATTCTTCAACGCATCAGATGCTGTAGACAAGTTGCAGAAAATTGTTGCTTTTTGCCATAAATCAATGTACAGATGTACAGATCTTGTGTATTTATTACCTTTTGTTCTAGGCTTTTTTGTGCTTATTTATTGTGCTGGAATTTAAGGAAATGGATATGGCCATGTGGCGCTGAAGCCCTATGGCTTGTGCACACATTTGCTCGAGTGTGCACGTGTGTGTGTGTGCTGCTTTGCAGCATGGAGCCATGTACTCCCACTGGCCATCTGTACTTCAGTTCCTTTCCTACATACAGGTAGAACACACGCCATAGAGCAGCCATAAGTATGTGAGACAAACTGCCTACTTATGACGTTTGATGAAATAATGAATCCATTATTGCTATGATATGCTGTTATATATTTACCCTTAACACTATCTGGTTAAATAAAGGTTACAGGTTACAAGGGGTTATATTTGCACAATTCAATATGTCCGAAAAGGTGTAGGAAGAAGCACAGATTAAAACCCCATCTCCATACACCGGAAAATTCATTCACGCCATATCTTTTCTTCACTTCCTGTGTGCTTTGTCACCATTTTCTAAATATAAAGAGAGTAGAATTCAGAATGTGTAGCAAAGAATAGCGAAATATGATAAAGACAAAATGAAATGGATAGTTTTAAAACTTTGAAAAGAGCTGTTTTCAGTCCGTCCTCACAGGAAGTGACAAAAAAAAGAACGTTTGTGTCTGAGACGCACTTTTGCAAATACACAGATAATGTCTGACAATTTTTTTTTTTTTGCCCAACTCACTGATTTTTCAAGTAGCTCATTTGGCATCAGCTGAAGGCCAGGGGTCATCAAGCAATCAAAGTGTTTTTCATCATTTGCCCTCCATTGAGAGCCTTTCTGGGTGGTAGCATGATGAATGAACGAACGAATGAATGAATGAATGAATGAAGGAAGGAAGGAAGGAAGGAAGGAAGGAATCAATGAAGGAAGGAAGGAAGCAATGAAGGAAGGAAGGAATCAATGAAGGAAGGAAGGGAGGAAGGAAGGAAGGAATCAAGGAAGGAAGGAAGGAATCAAGGAATCAAGGAAGGAAGGAATCAAGGAAGGCATCAAGGAAGGAAGGAATCAAGGAAGGAATCAAGGAAGGAATCAAGGAAGGAAGGAAGGAATCAAGGAAGGAAGGAAGGAATCAAGGAAGGAATCAAGGAAGGAAGGAAGGAATCAAGGAAGGAATCATTAAGGAATCAAGGAAGGAAGGAAGGAATCAAGGAAGGAATCAAGGAATCAAGGAAGGAAGGAAGGAATCAAGGAAGGAATCAAGGAATCAAGGAAGGAAAGAAGGAAGGAAGGAAGGAAGGAATCAAGGAAGGAGTCAAGGAATCAAGGAATCAAGGAAGGAATCAAGGAATCAAGGAATCAAGGAAGGAATCAAGGAAGGAAGGAATCAAGGAAGGAAGGAATCAAGGAAGGAATCAAGGAGGGAATCAAGGAATCAAGGAAGGAAGGAAGGAAGGAAGGAAGGAAGGAAGGAAGGAAGGAAGGAAGGAAGGAAGGAAGGAAGGAAGGAAGGAAGGAAGGAAGGAAGGAAAGAAGGAAGGAAGGAAGGAAGGAAGGAAGGAAGGAAGGAAGGAAGGAAGGAGTGTTTTGTCTTCATGTGTTGTTAAGGTCCAGAAGTATTTGCAAAATGACCGTTCATATTATTTTTAGGAATGACCTGAACTTATATATCACTTATATATAATAACTTATCAACAACAGTGCAATTCCAACACTATATATGCAGACTGCAAGGTGCATTCACAGACACTCAGAACATCACAAAAACGGCTTTATTATACATGTATATGTCATCTAAATCAACAGAAATGCAAAGAAAAACATCCATCCATTTTCTGTACCACTTATCCCCACGAGGCTCGCAGGCATGCTGGAGCCTATCCCAGCTGTCTTTGAATGAGAGAAGAGGTAGTACAAATAGTTTTTTCTGACTATGGAATTATTTTTGCTGACATGCACATGGAGCTACTTGCGCTGATTTGACAGAAATGAAGGTTTCATCCACTCCAATTATGTATTTAGCCTAATGTGTGTGAACGAATCATTTATCCCGAAGTCTTGAACCGTGAAGATAAAAACTGATGGAATCACCGATGGGTTGTTTGGAATGGAGGCATTGAACATGAGGTATTAAGTCGGAATGAAAAAATTTAGAGTTAGAAAAACAAAGCCGCCCGTCAAACTTGTTGATGTATTTGTGGGGCCTTTAAGTCAGCACACAATTCCCGGAGCTCGATGTGGCGCATAAGTGAATGTCTTTCATTCTCGGTTCATTTGCTGCAATCAACCTCGCTGTGTCGTCAACTCTCGGATGAATTCAACAGTGATTCATTATACAGTATATGCTTTGCAGAGCTTGGGTTCATATCATTCATATCCTTTTGTCTTCCACTGCTGCATATGATCCTGTAATATTCTCTGGCTGGCTGCTGTGTGTATGTGTGTGAATCTGTAAGTAAATCACACAGCTCAATTGTGTATTCTATTAGGCGCATCACTATTCTCCCAACTCCCTGAAGAGATGATGCAATTATATGCACCAGAGAGTTGCAGTGGCAGGATCTTCACATGAATAATGGACCTCAATAAAGACATCATTAGAAAAGTCAAATCAAAGTACAATGTGACACCTCGAGAATACACGGACATTTAGCCTAAAAGTTTAAAAAGTGGTTCTCCTGTACTATACTGAATACTTTTTGACTCGCGGGCCGCATTGATATAACAAAATTTCCGGGGGGGGGGGGGGGGGGGGGGGGGGGGGGCAGACTATATATTTTACACGTAACAGTCCACCTGGTATTATTGTATCTGTAAAATTGTCATGCAATCTGCTATTATTATTTATTATTTTATATTTATATTTAAATATTTTTAAAATAATAAAATATTATAATAATTAAAATAAAATTAAAATAATAATTATTATATTATTATTATGTAAAATATACAAATATAACAATATTATTATATAGAATTAATATAATAATTAGCATTAATATAATAAATATAATAATCATAATAGTTATAATAATAATATAATAATTATTATTTTAATTGTTATTATTATTATGTGCTTGTGTCTCTTTTTTCAGGAGCACTTTGTAAACAACAGACCATGTCAAACAACGAAATTGATACAACCATCAAAAGGTTGGCTCAGGCCATGATGCCAGGTTGTATGTTGAGTTTAAATGAAATACTTTGGAAAGATTGGGCGGGCCGTATTCAAACACTTGGCGGGCCGGATGTGGCCCCCGGGCCGTAGTTTGCCCACCCCTGGGCTAACCGCATACTTTTAAATACTAAAACCGTCAAACGCAACCATCTCCTGATAATTGATGGCCAAGGCCATTTTTGCTTTGAATGCGTTGAAGAAGAAGCCGGGAGGGAAGTAAAGGAGCTTTGAAAAAAAGGATAATTGATGTGTGAGTGAGTCTCTGTCACTGCTTATTAAATTATTATTACATTAATTAGACAAGGGGATTCTTGTTCTACTTAATGTTATCATCATGCAGGTTGCTTGTGACCTGCCTCGATGTTGATAAGCTCATTAATCACAGTTGGAGATAGTCGTCCCTTCACTCTATCGTGGTTTTTTTTTCATCCATTAATTAATAATTGCTGTTTTATACTTGACAAAGTTACCTATTACCAGTCAAAAAATGCATACTTAAGCAAACGTTACATCCATCTGTGCATCTTTTACGCTGCTTATCCTCACTGGGGTCGCAATTATACTGGAGCCTATCCCAGTTGTCTTTGGGCAAAAGGCGGGGTACACCCTGGACTGGTTGCGAGCACAATTATTCACACTCACATTCATACCTGTGGACAATTTGGAGGATGTAAACTGATGGGAGGCGATACAGTACATGAGCATCCAATATTAAAGAATACTTTTGTATACACCCACTATACAAAAGTATTCTTACACCCACTGTATACGCTGTGTCAAATTTAAATGCCCTCGGGTATTATTTATACACAATGGTGCGTAGTCAAAGTATTAAAGATGCAAAACTGTGTCTGTTTGTTTCAAGTTAATGTAATTTCTTTGATGGAATTAGTGGATTAGCGAATTGTCCTTCAGTGGAAGGGAATTACATGAAAGTGCATTGAGTGGGGGTTTGGGGGTTTACCTCGGAGCTATGTGTTTGTTTCCAAAATGAATAAAAAAAAACCTACTGTATATAAGCCAGAGAATAGGACAGTTTAATTTAATGCCTTATTAGGTGCACTCATTCTAATGAAAGCCAAAATAATCAACGAGAACATAGTAACGCTCACTGCTCAGTATTCTCTACATCAGTGTTTTTCAACCTTTTTTGAGCCACAGTACGTTTTTTAAAAATTTTGCGGCACACCAATAACCAACATTATTTGCTTCTTTCAGTTTTTTCCTGATTACGGACTCGCCACAGCAGATCCTTTTGATCCGCGTACTAATTTAACCAACAATGTTACAACATGTCACCACTACCTCTCACGTGCATCACTAAGTCTATTAGAGGAACAAGGCAATCAGCTGCGTGTTGCCACACGGAATTGAACCCTGGTCTCCTATAGCTGTGAGGTCCTGCTTGCTAACCACTCGACCGCCGTGCCGCCCACAATGACATAATATTTGCAGAAAATTATTAATACATGTTAATTAAAGAAAGTGATATTGATACTTTTATTTTTTTTTTATTTATAAATGGACGAATAAAGGCATATCTTAATCTTAATCTTAATATTCTCATAGTTAGATCATAGAAAACCAATGTGTTCTTCAGAACATTATTAAAGCCCTCTTTAGATTCATGTTACCCAATATACTAGTAGACATGATAAAAGTACATAAACCATTTAAAACATAAATTAGACTCATGCTGGCGTGTTTTGTGAGTGACGGGCGCACAGGAAGTGACGTCTGGGGTTCAGAGTTGAGTTTGCGTGGGTAACAGGAGCGACAAAAGCCTATGTTTTTTATTAAAGATTTTTATTAGGGATTATTGTTGTGCCTATTGTGAGATAACCGATAAAAGCCTGTTGTTACAGCGATGAAGTCCAGCGTTTGGGTGTCTCACCGAACATCATAGTAACATTACTGTTACCTAGTGACCGTAACCTAGACGGTAAATACTACATATGAACATCTTTGAATGCTTTATATTTGTATTTTTGTTCATTTAGCCAATTTTATGCTTGAACGTGCTTAATTCAGGCAAAATATACACAACATTTCAATTAAATATGAATTTAAAAAAGGCCATATTCAACCACGAAACAGCATGATTTATTTACAAATATATCGTTGAAAAACCGTGATACTAAATCCGTGAAATCTGAACCGCGATGTGTTGAGGGATGACTATAATTGATACGACCATTACAGTTATTGCTTCTCAATAGCAACATATGAAAGTCACGTCCAAAGTCACTTCATCATCAGTACAGTCATTCTCTGCCTCTGAGTATATTGTTTTGCTGTGTGTGCGGGTAATACGTATATTGTGTAAACGTGACCTTGGGTAACATTTGCTGCGCTGTGTGTAGCATGCAGGCTTTATAGAATAAGATTCTCACCTTGGTGCAAATGAACGTAATGTGATGAAGAGACAAGAAGGCAGTATCGTCATCTTCCCAAACGTCATTAAGACCATCGACTGTCTGTGGAGACCATGTAATGAAGGAGCTCTCCGTATGCTGTTGCTTTCAACCGTTGTTTGTAATTTCCTATATCATTGCTTGTCACACAAGTCACTGAGGCATGCATGGACTCACAAACCAGCCGACCATGATCGGCTGATTGATTGATCATTGTTGCATCAATTGATTCTTTTTCATTACTGCACTGAATTGAATCAGGATGCCTGTTGTCTAATCTGGAGATGAAGCTGCTTTTGCTTGCGTTATTTGCATATTGAGCCATCTGCGGTCATACCATCGGCGGTCGAGTGGTTAGCGCGCAGACCTCACAGCTAGGAGACCAGGGTTCAATTCCACCCTCGGCCATCTCTGTGTGGAGTTTGCATGTTCTCCCCGTGCATGCGTGGCTTTTCTCCGGGTGCTCCCCAAAACATGCTAGGTTAATTGTCCATAGGTATGAATGTGAGTGTGAATGGTTGTTTGTCTATATGTGCCCTGTGATTGGCTGGCCACCAGTCCAGGGTGTACCCCGCCTCTCGCCCGAAGACAGCTGGGATAGGCTCCAGCAAGCGACCATGCGACCCTGGTGAGGAAAAAGCGGTAGAAAATGAATGAATGAAAGTAATAATGTCAAATGCAAGGTTGCTAATGGCTAATTTGGACAATTCAAATCCAACTGAAATGCAGTCCTGGAGATCTCAAAAAATGCCTGCGACCATCAGCTAAAATTCATTCGTTTTATAAAACGCATTTAAAAATTCTTGATAATAAAATAAAATAAAGAAAATACAACGGGCTGATCTTCAGTGTCATTTATTCTCATTATTACAGCAGCCTTCAGCTTCTAACAGTCACCACCAACACCTGAAGCTGCCCTGCGTTGGCGTGCATGTGTGCCAGAAGCACAGAGACCAGCAGTGCAAATGATAGCAGATAGAAAATTAGAGTTAGATGAGGTTATGATGTTCATTTGTGTCACCCTGTGTGTGTGTATCAGTTCAATTGCTCATTCAATTTAATGAGGTATTGAATAAAATACACACAAAAAGACTCAGGCCTGTTTTTTTTTTTTTAATAATCATTACAGTGCCATTGTGGACATCTCTCACTTTTCGATGTTACCGTCTAATGTCTATGCTGATGCATGCTATTAGCACTTTGGTCAAATAGATGGGAGCAATGCACAACTGCCAAAATGTCTACTTTTCTGCTCTTGTGTTGGTGGACAAAACCTGAGTGATGACTCTTTTTCACCAAGACTTCTCAAAATAAATCACTCAAAACTATTCAACACCATTGTAAAATCGGGGACGTGGGCAAAGGAGGTCGGAGTAAGAAGCCCAAAACTTACCACTTCCACACGGCATAGGAGGAAATCTTTTTTGGCTGACGACATGCAGTATTAAGGTAATATAATGTATAATAATATCTCATCAATGTAAACCAAGTGACCAGAATACTCCATAAGGGTTTCTTTTGAATATTTTGAACAAAAGGCCTTAGTCAACCACAAAACAGATCAGATGTTTTGAAAAAAAAAAAGCAATAGAGTAAGGAAACCACAAAGTGATGAGGGAAAACTATAAGTCCATTCATTCATTTTATTCCCCTTAATCTTTTCAGCATCACGAGCCGAGAGATGGGGTACACCCATAACAACTATGGACAGTTTTGAACATTCAATTAGTCGAATATGCATATTGTTGGGATGTAGGCGGACACCAGAGTACTGGAGAATAACCTTGTGTTGCTAGGTAGAATTAATTTGTGTGCCCTCTCAATATGCAGTTTCCTTGGCAACTTGGGACAGACTAGTGGCAGAGAACACACCCACTCAGACAGTGTCAGATGGCCACACAAAGGAAATGACTCCAAAACACATTTTTATTTTGTTAATGTATATATTTATTATATGTTTTTAAATTTATTATTATTTAATGTATGCAAACATGGTGGAGAAGGATGGGGAATTCTATTAGGCCCTGGGGAAATTACTTTGAAGGGGAAATTTGTAGTTTGTATTCTAAATAAATCTTGGGACAACAGTCCTGGAACTTTTCAGGCAAACCTCGGAGATCCCTTATGTTGTGTTGTTGTCGTCAAACCAGTCCAATTTCCTCTGAGGTGCTGATGATTTTAGTGATTCCCACATTGATCCTGGAGATCGGACTTGATCTGCTGAGACTCCAGGCTCGCCTGAAAACTAGCTTCAGATGCCTCAAGTCTTTGGGTTTGGCTTTGAAATGAAGACATTCACTGCAGGACATCCTTATAATTTTTCTGCTGACCAAGAATGTGATCCAGAAGGTGCCGATGTTTGGATCGAGGATGCATAAAGGCGGTCTTTAGACTGTCTCCCTGCTAAAATATGGTATTTGTGATAGACTCTAGCAGTAAGCATCCATTGTTGTTTTACGTGCCAACTTCATGCTTCCCAAAAACTCCTTTCCATGCCACTGAAAGCACTGAAATCACCAAGGATCAGTACTTTGAGGAGAGCTGTAGAAGACTCTGAAGTGTCAGATAATACACAATGAAGAGTGTGGTGTGCTGCTGAGTGCTAAAGCAAAAGACGCATCGAGCAAAAGACTATACGGTCAGAGTGAGCCGTAGGCAAGGTTTCAAGTTTAGAGTCCATGAAGCCGACACCTAATAGATGTTTCTCATTTGCCAGGTTGCCTGATCGGATGAGAGTGTATCCTCTTTTGTTCTCTTTAAGGAAATCAGACTTTACTGAGGACTGCTACATCAACGTGAAGCTGTGACATTTCCTTCGGAATAAGAGATTCTGGTTTAGGTTAGGGCACCTTTTCTAGACATTAGGGCTGTCCCTGGAGAAGGCCGCTTGGTCATTCGGTGCTGATGAATGATGAGGTTGTCTACGGGTCGTGGCCCAGCAAGCCATGACGCCGCCGTTGAGGTCCTTAAGTCATAGAATTTATCTGGGGTCCCAGGATTGGCCCCTGGGGAACCTCACAGATCATATTCTTTTGACCTGAGACAGTTACCAATTCCAACAAAGTACTGTCTGTCCTCCAGATAGGCCTTGACCCGGTTCAGAGGTTCAGTTCAGAACGTGAAGGTTGCGAGTTCGATCCTCCGTCCTCCCGGTATATCCTTCGTCAAGTGACTGAACCTCCAGCAGCTCCTGATGCTGTGTCATCAGGAGGTAAATATGCTAACGGTGTGAAAGTGTCTTGAGTGCCTTGGAGGGTGAAATTTACCATTTACCATCAGTACCAG
Organism: Doryrhamphus excisus; assembly: GCF_030265055.1. Taxonomy (NCBI): domain Eukaryota; kingdom Metazoa; phylum Chordata; class Actinopteri; order Syngnathiformes; family Syngnathidae; genus Doryrhamphus; species Doryrhamphus excisus. Next base: position 3,169,305 of record NC_080466.1, on the reverse strand, counting down.
AGATTCCCACCCTGTTCTCTATTAATATCAAATGGTCAACGTTATCAAAGGCAACACTCATGTCAAGCAGAACTAAACCTGAAACTTGGCCTGCATCTGTGTTCAGAAGAATACCGATATAAAACTGGACTGAGTATTGTTGCAGTACTGTACTGGGTTCGGTGTTGTGTCATCAAGTTTGATCTCCTTTGGAAGAGGATTAATGACAGCAGTTTTTCATGTCTTTGGAAATTTTGAGTGAGTTGTAGTAGAAAACTACTCAGCACAGACATTAGACATGTATTGGGTCAAGGTAGCATGTTGATGAACTTGGACTGCAGGTGACCTCTCTGACTCTTTAGCATTTTTGATCATATTTGGTCATATTCATTCATTCATTTTCTACCGCTTATCCTCACTAGGGTCGCATGGGATGCTGGAGCCTATCCCAGCTGTCTTCGGGCGAGAGGCGGGGTACACCCTGGACTGGTCGCCAGCCAATCACAGGGCACATATAGACAAACAACCATTCACACTCACATTCATACCTATGGACAATTTGGAGTGATTGGTCATATTATTATTAATATTATTTCACATACAAATAATACCATATCTACTTGAAAATGTACAATGGTGCTCTTTTGGGACACTTTAATTTAACATAAGTATAGTGCCTTCGCCATGAGATGAACATTTCAGCCTTCTCAGCTGTCAGTCCGCTCCTCCTTTCATGGGTAATAATGGCTGTGCTGAATAGCCTCTCACTGTCCACACTGGTTGAAGTTGCACAGAGAAGTCTTCCAATTCAGGAATGGGTTGACTAACTGTTGTCACGACTCCCCTTTCTTCTTAGCATGAGTTTACTGTAAAAAAAAAAACCTCTGCATATTCCTTACTATCATACTTCTGAAAATGTTTTTATCAAATTTGTGGTGTTGCTGCTGCCATCCCTTGGGATGCGCATTGGCGCACACGCCTTTTTTTTTTTAAATCTTTGCATGTAAAATAACTCCACACATCTGTCATGTCAACTGCCCCGGGCTATTTGACTCACATTTTTAGGGAGGTACACGTCGAGCTACACAGGAGGGCTGGCACCTCTGCCCTAGTACTGAGTAATATAACAAATCAGCAGCAGTGGTTTCAGAAGTCAAACCAATAGTGGGGTTGTTCATGATGTGCAAACGTGAAACGAGTGCGCATGCAAACACAGACATGTTACCCACAATGCCAGTACACCAATCTACAGTATTTGTAAAAATGGTGTGCACTAAAGTTTCCACTGATTGTATCCTTGACTGCATACGTGGACTTTCTTTGCTCTTTATTGCAGGATTTCATCTGCAAGGCACAATGCTGCTGTATTTTTATAATGTACAGTTTATTAGTCGTGCACAGTGTTTAATAATCATTAAAATGTTCAGTAATATCTTCAGTGCTTGCATCTGCATGTTCAATTCAGTTCATCTGCATGCGCGTGCTTCCATAGAATCCAAGAGCTACTTTGACAAGCATTTTGTTAAGATTGAAAAAAAGAAAACCACGTGGTTATCCTGTTCAGGGTCACGAGAAGCTGGAGCCTATGGATCTTGGGCAATATCTTGCACTTTGTGTATAGCAGTGGTTTATTATTTTCTGTCATGCCCCCCCCCCCCCCCCCCCAGGGGACAGAAATGTTTTCACCCCCCCCCCGATTTTCCATATTTTTGAGAAACTTAGAATATCTATTTATTTATCTGTACTGTTCAGACTTAACTTGAAAAACTGAAATTAGGGAAATGCAACAAAATGGAGCGAAACAAAGAATAATTCAAAATGAATGTTGAGTACAATAAACGTGTACATGTTGGCAGGTCTGTGTGAACATTGAAAGTACCCCCCACCCAACCATTCATAGGAATAGGACCAACGCTGGCTGCATGATAAACTAATATCACTAATATCAATATCACTAATATCACTAATATGACATTAGTGATGTGTTTCTACATCAAAAGAACAAGCTGATCAATTACTGTATTCATTCATTCATTCATTTTCTACCACCTATCCTTACAAGGGTCACGGGGGGTGGGTGGAGCCTATCCCAGCTGTCTTGGGGCGAGAGGCGGGGTACACCCTGGACTGGTGGCCAGCCAATCACAGAGCACATATACGTAGACAAACAACCATTCACACTCACATTCATACCTATGGGCAATTTGGAGTCGCTAATTAACCTAGCATGTTTTTGGAATGTGGGAGAATACCCACGCATGCACGGGAAGAACACACAAACTCCACACAGAGATGGCAGAGGGTGGAATTGAACCCTGGTCTCCTAGCTGTGAGGTCTTGCACGTGCAGCCCCAATTACAGCATTATTGGTCCAAATGACAAAACTGACACTTACATTGAGCTGTGAGTGAGTGTCTTCACATTTTATAATAACAACTGAATGCTGTGGAAGTTACTTCCCCCACCAGTGGCTGTGGAAATGGGACAGTACAAATGTTGTCAACAGTGTTGGGTGGTAATTTGTTGCCGCTGATTGAAGTCGGGTCCAAATAAGCAGGCTAGCATGGTTGTGAACTCATGGTGATGTTGCACAGCCTCTGTGCAAAACTAGGTTATGATTCACCCTAGAGTGTTTGTACTTTTATGTCGGCAAGTGTCTGCCAACAAGAAACATCTCTCTCCTCTCCTGTGGGTTTTTTTGCACAGAATAACATAAAGGCTAAATGGCAACATGGAGTTCCCTCAAAACATGACTCCAAAAAATACAATCATTTCTAAATAACTATGTCAAATGTGATACCTTTTGGAATCATAGGCCATTATTTTATTTTAAAAAGTAATTGTTTTACACAATACATAATAAATAAGATAAATTAGATCTCCATAATGTACGTATATTTTGCTGGTGTGTGAGGAGTTAGCACACTGCTATTTACTGTACATCCCTAAAGGCCCCCAAATAGCTGTCCTCTGCTGTGCCTGTTATTAACAAGCATCTTTTAACCCAAATTTTGACGAATTTTGGAGACTGCTCGCACCTAAAAACACATTTTAATTGGAACACTCGTATGCCAAGGGACCACTGTATAAATGACAATAAAAAAATACAGGCAGTGCTTCACACTTCTCTCTGGCAGTCAACATGACTTGACTTCAAGAATATAATATTCATTCATTCATTTTTTCTACCGCTTTTTCCTCACGAGGGTCACGGGGGGTGCTGGAGCCTATCCCAGTTGTCTTCGGGCGTAAGGCGGGGTACACCCTGGACTGGTCGCCAGCCAATCACAGGGCACATATAGACAAACAACCATTCACACTCACATTCATACCTATGGACAATTTGGAGTCGCCAATTAACCTAGCATGTTTTTGGGAATGTGGGAGGAAACCGGAGTACCCGGAGAAAACCCACGCATGCACGGGGAGAACATGCAAACTCCAACTCCAACTCCGCCGAGGGTGGAATTGAACCCTAGTCTCCTAGCTGTTAGGTCTGCGCGCTAACCCCTAGACCACCGTGCCGCCCCAGAATATAATATAAACAAGAATATAAACAAAGGTGGGGAAGGCACAGAGGAATACGAGCTAACACCAAGGTAGGTTATTTTTCTTGCTAATGTACAATTCCACATCACCCACAGTAAAAGACTTTTGGACTCCAACATCAGAACTTTCACAGAAAAATGACCGCCACACACTTCGGGGTGAAACAGGCAAGAGAGACGTGCAGAAGGCAGAACACGTGCATCTTTTTGAACTGCTTTTTGTGTCACTAAATAAATAAAGGTACTGTGGGTTGTACGTTAATGCATGTTAAGTGTGGGGATGTTTTGTAGCCTTTTTTCTTTGAGGTGGAAAAAGTCACAAATGAGGTCTGTTTATTTGTGGGGATCGCCATTAGCACCCCCCCCCCCACACCCACTCCACCGTGACTCATAGTGTTACAATGCATCTCCAAGTCATCATTCATCATCCTCCGTGTACCATATGTTATGCTCAGATTGTTGTTTATGTTGGAATATGTTATGGTAATGATGGTGCACCAGGAATGAACTGACAATAACCATCGTCTGTTGCCTTGGTAACAATTCAGCCTTGGTGGAGGGCCGCACTCTACTGAGTTTTCAATGTTTTATCTTGAGTAGAGGAACTTTTGTCGCCTTGTGCTTGGCCCCTAAGAAATGTAAAAAGTAAGTAAGAAAAGTGCTTGCTGTTAGTTTTAATGCTTTCAGTGAAGGAGTGCTTCGGAACTTTGGTTTGATGAATCTTTTAGCAGGGCTGCATTCCGTACATTTGTCTCATGAGATTCAATGTTGGTGACCAAGAAAGTGGAATTCTTAATTCTAACCCTGACATTTTTTTTTACAGGTTCCACGGTCATCATTCCAGAATAAAGAAGTGTTATGTAATGCAATTGTGAGGTCTGATTTTTTCGAGTTTCATTTCTGTATTACTAATATATATTACCCTGTACTCATTTATCACTCTTTGGAACGAATACTGTTTTGAGAAGCCAAACTCTTTACCTAAGTTTCCCCACCAACTAACCAAAACTACATTACTCATCACCAAAATCCCACCAGAACTCAGCACAAGGCCAAAGTGGGAGGTAAGTCACAATTGATGCACTACACCACTGATCGGAATGTCACACAACTTGATGTAAAAAGATTTATTTTAAATTATTTTTGCAGCATCACCCATTTATTTGTGTTCTGCATGATAAAGTTGCTCGAAAACCCACAATTTCATAATTCAAACTATGACACAGCATACATACAAACTCTATCGAAAGCGGACAAAAATTTTGGGGCAAGTGGTGGTTACACCAGATACTTATTACTGGATTGTTTACATTGTATTTAATCTTTTTATTGCTGTATTTCATGTCATGCATATGTGAGTGACTTATAGTCATGGAAAAAAAAATATTGGACCACCCTTGTTTCTTCAGTTTCTTGTTGGCACAATAAGTCATTTATTTTGACAAATATAATGACGACAACAAAAATAGCTCATACGGTTGATTTTTTTTGGCAGTACAATGATATAGCCACTGATGTAAGACCTTAAGTGGTTTTGGTTATTATCAAGAAAACCAGAGAAGTTGCTGGATATCAGCTCTTAAATTAAACTCTTATGAGTTATTTTTTTTAATCATTATCAATAAACTGCAGAAACAAGGGTGGTTTAATTATGTTTTTAACCAACAGTAGGTGTTAATTTAGGTATAATTTATTGTAGGTACAAGCAAACGCCCCGGGTTCGAATCTCCACTAGTAAGTATCATTGGTATTCGTCAGGAAGGGCATCCGGAATATAAAGTGTCATGCCAAAATCAGTATGCGGATCAAAAAAAACCCCGAAAGAAACAAACAAACCAGTTCCAACATACACTTACACTTGTGGTGGATGACATAATACAAAAAAAAACATATATAAATGTTTGTCATTGTATGTCGAATGTTGTTGATTGTACTACTTTTGGGATGTTCAAACGTCAAGGAACCACAGATCAGAGGTCAGCCAGAGTGTATTGTGTTTGACCTCTGAAGATTGACTTCAATATACAGCTGACCAGACTTTGACTTCAGACATTTGAACCATCAAAACAACATAAATCCACTTTCCATTCATTCATTAATTAGATGGTAAATGATATTGATTTAGTCACAGTGTCCATGTAAATTTTCCTCCCGGCTCTTTGTGTTTGATTCCAAGAGCCCATCTGTTTCCACCCGAAGGCTTGACCAGCGTGACCTCATTGAGCTGTGCTTACTGTAGTGAAATTCTGCTGTGTTAGTGTGGAGCACGGCTTCTGCGAAAAGCTGCTCCTGAATCCCTTCCAAATTCATTTACACTGAGTAGACCTGCAGAAGGCATGCACAACCCAGCCACTCAGCGAAAAACCCTAGTTGACAGGCGATCCTTCAAAATGGAAGGGGTGTGTTTTTTTTCCCCTTGAATTTAAAAAATCCGTCACCCTCTTGAAAGTTAACCAACTCTCAAAAATAGCTTGGGAATTGATGTAGGTTTGGTAAGCAAGTGATAAATGCTGTCAAATTAGCAAAGGACACTAAGGTTACTGGGAGTTCAGATGCCTAAAAAGTATTTCCTAGTACTTATTATAATGACTTTGCACACAGCTTAGTATGTGTTTGCTTACACTTGCTCAGCACATCTTAAACACACCAAAAAGTCTCTACTCTTCTATTATTTGCCCTTTGCTTATCTCCACTCACAAAGTCACAGCCTCAACTTCATAGATTCATGGGCAGTGTGGTAATAATTAAAAGTGAAATCAAAGTGTTTTTTACACTGTATGTGTATGTGTGTGTGTGTGTGTGTGTGTGTGTGTGGTCAGTGAGCTGTGATAAATTGCAGTTTCCACCAAGTGAAGCACTTTTTTTTTTTTTTTAAAGATAAATCAGTTAGAACAGGGGTGTCAAACATACGGCCCGCGGGCCGGAACCGGCCCCCAAGGAGGTTCGATCAGGCCCGCAGGATAATTTGAAAGTGGAAAAAATGCATAAAAGACATGGAATTAATATTTTTAATTAGCTGCAATTCATGGATTATCCGCTAAGGGGCGCACTCTTTCCATCAGAGTAGAAGACAAGCCGCATCACTGAGACAGACTGAAAACAGCAGACGGTATCAATGCGCCATCTGCTGCTTGTTACGACGTTGTTAATACCTTGGTCTCTACCTCTCCGCTACACCCTCATTAGCCAAAATGTCGTTATCCAAACGGAGAAAAGTAGATAAGGAGTGTAGAATTTTCAAAGAAAAATGGACCACGTCCTATTTATTTACAGACATGCACGGAAAACCTTTGTGCTTGGTGTGTTTGCAACAAGTTTCGGTATTGAAGGAATATAATATTCGACGCCACTACGACACTCATCACAGCGAAAAACTACCAGGGTACCCCAAATTAACAGCCCTGGCTGCTAAAATTTTGTGCATGTTTGGGACAACCTATCTTTGTGAACAAATTTTCAATGCATATTTGTGTATGATAAAAGTAAATTGCACATTTGTCTAAGGAAATATGAGGTGTTTCATGAAATGTTTTGTAAAAGGATAGTTCATTAAATTTCAATATTTTCCTAATGTTCTTGTGCTTCTTTACACCAAAACAAAGGAAAGACATGATATTTTGGTTATTTAAAGCAGAGTATGGTATCATTTTAATGGTCCGGCCCACTTGACATCTCCCTAGGCCGTATGTGGCCCACGATGCCAAATGAGTTTGACACCCCTGAGTTAGAATATTAGCAGGCCGACTCCATACTTCTTACTTTTGGGGCTGCGCTGCAACCTTCTATGGTAAAATCAATACCCCCAAGCAAGGGCAACTGAAAGCGGGTTTCAATCAGCACATTTAACACGGTAACAATCAATCATACAGACGTAAAAAGGCACTTTGCCAAACATTGTCACGGAAACAAATTCAGCAAGAACAATGCTGAATATAGTACACCCCGTAGGCAAAAGTATTGGGACATTTTGGCATCACACATTGGTCTCTGGGAATGTTTGTCCATTCATCCGAAAGAATGTTTGTATGGTGAGAGGCACCTTTGACAACTTTTCAGTAGGAAAATACCGATTGGCTTCCCTAGAAGCTAGAAATTGCTGGATGATAAAATGCTAAAAATCCAAATAAAATAATAAAATCCAAATAAAATAAATAAAATAATAATATCCAAATAAAATAACCAATACTTTATCTCGGACAGCACCGCTCAAAGTTCTCCCATCACATGTTGGCTATTTTTAAATTAGCCACTAAGAGCCAATAACAGATTATTTATTCATTCATTTTCTATCGCTTTTCCTCACAAGGGTCGTTTTCACCCCCCCCCCCCACACCCCCCGATTTTACATATTTTTGAGAAAATTAGAATATCTATTTATTTATCTGTACTGTTCTGACTTAACTTGAAAAACTGAAATTAGGCAAATGCAACAAAATGGAGTGAAACAAAGAATAATTCAAAATGAATGTTGAGTACAATAAACGTGTACATGTTGGCAGGTCTGTGTGAACATTGAAAGTACCCCCCCAACCATTCATAGGAATAGGACCAATGCTGGCTGCATGATGAACTAATATCACTAATATCAATATCACAAATATCACTAATATGACATTAGTGATGTGTTTCTACATCAAAAGAACAAGCGGATCAATTACTGTATTCATTCATTCATTCATTCATTTTCTTATCCTCACAAGGGTCGCTGGAGCCTATCCCAGCTGTCTTCGGTTGAGAGGCGGGGTACACCCCGGACTGGTGGCCAGCCAATCACAGGGCACATATAGACAAACAACCATTCACACTCACATTCATACCTATGGACAATTTGGAGTCGCCAATTAACCTAGCATGTTTTTGGAATGTGGGAGGAAACCGGAGTACCCGGAGAAAACCCACGCATGCACGGGGAGAACATGCAAACTCCACACAGAGATGGCCGAGGAATTGGAATTGAACCCTGGTCTCTGAGCTGTGAGGTCTGCGCTCTAACCACTCGTCCACCGTGCCAGATTATGCTGTGTTTATTGTACGTCTTACATGAATATGACAGATGTGGTTCATGAGTAGCACACTCTTCTGCTGAATATATGTAATAGCAATTCATTTGCACTTTGGATGTGTGGAGGTTCACATCATGGCGTGTTGCCTTTGGGCAAGGCGGACTTGTCAACACCCACCCACCGCTGCTTAGTGAAAACACAAAATGAAGAACAATACGTGCGTACTAGAAAACTCCCAAACGACGTCAAAAAAAGTTGGTAGATTTGTCACTTTTAAGAAAATCTGTCATTAAGATTGGAGTTGAAATGTTGCCAGATACAGCGACAAAATTGCCAAGTTGGCAACACTGGTTAGAGGTCGGCTTTTGTTGGATGAAAAATGGAATCATGTTATCATGAAACGTCTTCTAAGACAACCTGAATAGTCCAGTTGCAATCGATTGATTCCCTAAAAGTGCAATTACTTGGATGAATGAGGATATTCACAGGCTATGAAGCTCAGTGACTTAGCACCATATGGAGGCGTTCATGCTAATGTGCACAAAAGAAGGAAATGCTGACATCCATAGACAACAGAAGCAGTGTACTGCTTAAAGGTGGCTACTGATGCTGTAGAAAGTGGTGATATTTGCAGTTTTTTGAAGCATGTACAAAAACATGATAGCAAGAGTCGAACTGCTCTGTTACTTTTGCTGAGTTTTAAACATAAAAAAAAGTGCGATGGTGTAGCGCAGGGGTGGGCAAACTACGGCCCGCGGGCCACATCCGGCCCGCCAAGTGTTTGAATACGGCCCGCCCAATCTTTCCAAAGTATTTAATTTAAACTCAACATACAACCTGGCATCATGGCCTGAGCCAACCTTTTGATGGTTGTATCAATTTCGTTGTTTGACATGGTCTGTTGTTTACAAAGTGCTCCTGAAAAAAGAGACACAAGCACATAATAATAATAAAATTAAAATAATAATTATTATATTATTATGATTATTATATTTATTATATTAATGCTAATTATTATATTAATTATATATAATAATATTGTTATATTTGTATATTTTACATAATAATAATATAATAATTATTATTTTAATTTTATTTTAATTATTATAATATTTTATTATTTTTACATATTTAAATATAAATATAAAATAATAAATAATAATAGCAGATTGCATGACAATTTTACAGATACAATAATACCAGGTGGACTGTTACGTATAAAATATATAGTCTGCCCCCCCCCCCCTCCTCTGGAAATTTTGTTATATCAATGCGGCCTGCGAGTCAAAAAGTTTGCCCACCCCTGGTGTAGCGCCTGATGCTACCATGCTGTAAATTGGACCTGGCTGGGGCCACCGGACTTTGTGCTAGAGGCAGGATCCCCATTTAGATTTAGATTAATGAGAAGCATCTCTCCTCCAAAGTATCTCGGGATCTTGTTAACGAGTGAGGGAAGGCTGGAGCGTGAGATCACCAGGCGATTTGGCAAAGTCATGTGACCGCTATAGAGAGAACTGAGCTGGAAAGCCATGATTTATCGGTTCATCGACATTCCTACCCTCACCTATGGGTTATTTACCAAAAGAACAAGATTGTTGACACAAGTGGCCAAAATCAGTTTCATCTGTGGGGTGGCTGGAATATCGCTAATGCTAGAATGAGGAGCCCGGTTATTCTGGAGGAGCTTTGAAAAGCCAGTTGAGGTTGCCCGGACATCGCCTCCCTGGTGAGGTGTGAGATGAACATACTTTTGCATTTCATTAAAAAAAAATCCCTATAATTCTCTGAAGAGACCATATGCGAGCATATTGTTTTTATATTAAAATAATAGTTTATTGGCATAATAATGCCGTATATGTGCAACCCGAGATGGAGGATCGACGATGGATTATTCAAATCTTTTCATGGTGGTGCAGCTCCACATGGCCTCCAATAACAACCCTGGATCCAGCAGATGTTAACAGAGATAACTGACATTTTTTTATACCCAGTCTATTCGTTTTTTATGGAACATAATGGAACACAAGGGCAGGCTCGGAAAAGCCCACGCTGGCTAGAAAAGGTACATAATTGAAGTAAACATAGCAAACAGGCTGATGGCTGCGACAAGAATATGTAATAAGGGGACATAAGCCACAGGGACCATGCTCCTATTTGTGACCTATGACCTTGTCTCACTGAGCTAACGACTACTCCATTTTTGTTCCTCTATGTCTATTTTGTTTTCATCCATTATCTAAGTGCCCATTTCCTCCCCTTCTATAGTTTGTGTGTTGCTAAAAGTGCTTTTCCGGGCCTGGTCGAACCACACGTTCTCCATCGCTGATCATCTGTGCAGCACAAGAACACCAGCCCCGCTTCCATTCTCCTGACATGCTTTCACTTCTCCAGCGTGCTCTTGCTTTTCACCTCGCCAATTATTTTGTTTTGAAGTAGCATTGTTAACCTGCTACTCGGGTTTTCTCCCTCGAGTTGCAGCAACCCTCAACAAAGCACCCACCAAAATCTTGAGAGTGTAAAAAAAAATCATCACTTCCAACTTTAGTCTGGGTTTTATACATATTTTTATTATTGCCTTTGAAGGCTAAAACAGCATTGGTGATTTTTTTTTTAACGCCTCAGGAGAGTGAAGGTTACAGAACATACTATTATTGACACATGAATACCTATTAGTGTTGGGGCGGAGGTATTACAGTTTTTCTCTATTGTTTACACACAATTTGTGATGCCCAATGACCACAACATATAACCAAAGCACCAACTCCATGAACCAAGTCTGCTAAACTAGAAGCACAATTCCTGCTTTATAGTCAGACTGCAGATCTACAACACACGTTTTTCAAAACACTACACACAATTCTCTGGGTTTTGGCACAATTTTCATGAAGTAAACTTCTTGTTTTCACAAAGAACACAATAAAATCAAACTCAAAACAATAAAATGAATATTCCTATTATTCACACTGACTCATCACATGGGTAAGCACCTGTCACACATTTTTACAATTAGCGGTCTAACAATGAGGGGGGCTGGGCAAAGGGTCAGAAATCCACAAACACACAATCCCCTTCTCCAAGCTATGGAAGATGCATGTGGAGACATTCCAGTGGATGCTTTCCATGGCTGGATTCGCCATGCTAAGCAATATTTCCCCCGCTGCTTGGCCAGAGAAAACCTTGCATGTGATGTAGATGAGGTGCTGTGGCCTGACCCAAACAGAAGACGTGATGCAGTATAGTCTTTTGCTTTGTTATTGATTGATTTTTATTGATGATTATTATTATTTCTTGAACTGAAGCTGTATACATTTAGATGTATTTAGTCCAAAAAAAAAAAAAAACTATTCTAAAAGGGCGGCACGGTGGTCTAGGGGTTAGCGCACAGACCTCACAGCTAGGAGACCAGGGTTCAATTCCACCCTCGGGCATCTCTGTGTGGAGTTTGCATGTTCTCCCCGTGCATGCGTGGGTTTTCTCCGGGTACTCCGGTTTCCTCCCACATTCCAAAAACATGCTAGGTTAATTGGCCACTCCAAATTGTCCATAGGTATGAATGTGAGTGTGAATGGTTGTTTGTCTATATGTGCCCTGTGATTGGCTGGCGACCAGTCTAGGGTGTACCCCGCCTTACGCCCGAAGACAGCTGGGATAGGCTCCAGCAACCCCGCGACCCTCGTGAGGAAAAGCGGTAGAAAATGAATGAATGAACTATTCTAAAACATTTTGCAAGAAGTGTCACACTGAACACAAAAAGGCCCGAGTCATGATGAATATGATGTAATCACATCAGTGTTCAACTGGTTCATATAAATGTTTGTTCATGTAGTGGTTTGTTGTGCGTCATTTGGAGACAAAACACCATTTTGAGAAGAATGAAGACTGTTTTGGATGTAAAGCATTTTGCAGGAGAATTGAGGGGTTTTCAGAAATGTGTGAGTGATTTTTTGATTTGTGTGTAGAGTTCTGAGAATATGAGGCATCCTTTCAGAAAATGCGTTTAAACAATCGAGAAAAACTGTAAATACAAAAACATGTGTCAGTAAATACCTGCTATGATAATATCCCCAACAGGATGCACAGTTATTGACAGCTGCGAACTAGTCAGCCTCCAGCTAATTTATTATTATTATATTAACTTAAGTGAAGCAAGTATCTGAGCATACGCAAAAAAAAAAAATCCCGTCATAATAATCAATAAATTGATTGAACAGGATCTTATCATCGGCTGGACAGTGCTCATCATTGTGTTACAGTGTATGTTGTTGTTGCATTGCAAAATGGTACACATTAAATTGTTATGTGTTTATTTCATAAGTATTGCATAAGTGATTGACGTAACACAAGCCCGCGCAGCGCCTTCTTGTCAAATGTTGCGAGACAAGTTTACCAAGGAACTTTAAAAACAAACAGAAATAGAAGAGAGCAGAAGAAAACCTAATAAAGTCGAGGCAGTGCGACCAAAACAAACAACGCAAAAAACAAGCTGTTTTTAACTTGCCAATGGTTCTGTGTACGTGAATGAGGCACCGCTCAAGTCATCTGTCACTGCCGCCTCCAAGGTCTAGGGCAGGGGTCTCAAAATCAATTTACCTGGGGGCCACTGGAGCTAGGGTCTGGGCAAGGCTGGGCCGCATCAGGTTTTCCCAAAAAAAAAAAAACGCATTTATTAAAAACAGAAAAATATAGCACTTTTTCAGTGCTTTGGTTCCGATTTTATACAATAAAAGCTCTGATAAAACATTCCACTGTTCTCAAATATCTTAATTTGTATTTTTCTGCACAAAATAAGATGAAAAATAAATAAACAAATCAAGAATAAAGAAAATCAATCAATCAGTAAAAATGAAATATAATAATAATAATAATAAAATGGCAAATAATAAAAAGTTAAGAAAGCACATATAGTTGGTGGGTAGACAAATTATTTTTTTCAGATTAAAATGAACAAAGCATTATTAGAGCCCTGTAGACATGACAAAACACGACTATAGTCACATTTATACTCTTTTTATTTACAACATATTGCGCAACTGCAGGGTCTTGAGACACATGCTAACTCGCAAACTAGAGAGCTAGCGACCTAAACGGTAGCCTTCAAGTTATTTCCTTTAAACTTAAATAGCACAAAAACTTACCACTTCCACACGGATAGGGAGGATAACTATTAACAGTTATTTAACCTTTAACATGAACATTAATCAAACGTAATAATTTTTTCTGGGTACTTGATACCATACAGCATCCATATCAAACTTGCGTGGGGCGCACTAACATTAGTCCGGCGGGCCACATTTGGCCCGCGGGCCGCGTGTTTGAGACCCCTGGTCTAGGGAGAGGAAGTCACTGTGTGAGACTGGCCAATCACAGAGTGTGAAGAGTCAATAAATAATAAGCATTTTCTTTAAACACAAATACGGATTATGACTAAATGTACTCGTTTCATACTCGTATCCGGCACAAACGCTCATCCCTAACAGATATTATATATATAACTGTTGATAATTTATGATGTGGCATCCATTGTTTCAATCCGACTGGGTTAAACACACAATCACTTGGCACAGTTTATGAAAGATGGTGTTTTGGTTTGGTCCATTGACATCTGCTGTAATCACAGGCTTTTTTTTATATGGTCACAATTTGGAAATGAACAGATGTTGCAACACTTGGCTGAGTAGACATGCAGGCAAAGGTTCTAAATGAGGATCAGCGGGTTAATTTGCATCCTTAGTTGGCCTTTCTTGTTGTTTGCTGACATTTCCAGATTTGCTGCATCCATAATTAGCTGCTTGAGAGTGTCACTTAAATGACAGAAGCTGCTTTTTGTACTTGTGTATACTGTTTGTTTTCCATCTCATTTTATATTAATATAACTTTGGAAAAATGTTGAAATATTTAAATATATATTTCATCATTGTATCAATGTATGTAATTTATACTACTCTCAAAAAAGAGGATTATTCGGCTTTCGGGTGAAATTTGATAATTAACTTGCAATACATTATAATATAAAACTTAATTTAACAAAATTGTATAAACTGTGGTGAGACCAGCGGTGTTGTTTGGTCTAGAGACATTACCACTGAGGAAAAGACAGGAAACAGAACCGGAGGTAGCGGAGATGAGGATGCTGAGGTTCTCATTGGGAGTGACCAGGATGGATAGGATCAGGAAGGAGTACATCAGAGGGACATTACATGTTAGAAGCCTTGCAGATAAAGTCAGAGAGGCCACATTGAGGTGGTTGGGACATGTCCAGAGGAGAGATAGTGAATATATTGGTTCTCAGTGGGAGTGACCAGGATGGATAGGATCAGGGCCGAGTACATCAGAGGGACATTACATGTTAGAGGCCTTGGAGAGGCCAGACTGAGATGGTTGGGTCCAGAGGAGACATAGTGTATATATTGGTAGAAGGATGTTGCCAGGTAGGAGGCGTAGAGGAAGACCAAAGAGGAGGTTTATGGATGTAGTGAAGGAGGACATGAGGGTAGTTGGTGTGAGAGAGACAGATGCAGAAGACAGGGTTGGATGGAGGAGATTGATTTGCTGTGGCGACCCCCCAAAGAGAAAGAAGGAAACTTTATAAACTTTAGAATTCATAGGTTGAAATGAACAGTTTTTCACTACTTCTGGCAGAACTTGCTATTCTCTAACAAGTGGGCTGAATGGTAAAATTCACAACCACTGGAGTATTTTCTTCTAAGACGTCCACACCTGGTGGATATTCTTCTAATCAGTAGATACAAATAACTTTGGTCTTGCTAAAAGAGCCATTTGCCAGGACTTTGAAGCTAACTTTGACAAAATCTAAATACTCTTTTCTTTCTACATTTCCCATCAATATTTGTTCCAGCTTGTGGCTACAGAGTTACCGTGCTTCAATCAAACTATGGTTAATTAATTCATTGCGTGTCAAAAAAAAATCACAGCCGTTAAAGGAACAGTTCGTTTACCCATCATTAACGAATTAACTTTGACAGCTCTACTATATATGCTACATATGGATCATACATTTTCTTTTTAAGGATCTACTGGAAAAAGCATTAGTTGATTGATTTTTGGTTCTTCACTCACAAAAAACAGACTTGTGTGCTGGTGTAATGTCATCCATGCGATGCAGCTAAATAAGACTACTGTAATGTATGTATTTAAGTTATGCTGTTGACTATGTACTCATGTTGCTGTGTTAAAACACTACAGCAGTATTAATGGTTCATGGAGTAATGGTTAGCTCCTGGACTTTGACTTTACCTTAGGCATCAACAAAGGATGCGCCTCACCATATGTTGTACATAAACAATATGTAATAACGGTATTAAAAAAAAATTAGTGTTTGTTTGATGTGGTGAACTTTAACTTTAAGCCTCATCATCAGGCACAGAATTAGCCCAGGTCTGATTGCAACCACTATGTCAGCTAATCAATAGACTGTAATTGAAGGAGTAGGGGGTGGATTGATGCAATTTGGTGGCGAGGAGCCTGGAAAGCGCTAATGATGCAGAGCATGACTTGATGCGCTGCCAAAGCATGACATTATATAACTGAATAGCAGCGGTGACACGCCTGTGACACGCCTGTGACACGCGTGTGCACTTTATATGACATTCTCTGATTGTCAACATATTAAGAATGGGAAATGTTTTTAATGTTCATCTCAATGATGGTTTGGCCGGTGATATAAAGTCAGTTGGAAAAACTGAACGCAGTGCTTTTGAGAAAAATACTTCTATGCCTGTTTTCCATATTTGCATGAATCACCAACTTCACACATCTCATTAAAAATAATTAAAGAATAAAGTCCGAAGGACCACTTCCACACATACACAGTATACATATAAACACTATGTATAGCAACTTCTAAGCGATCCACCTCAATTACAGACTTAAAATAATGTACTGATTTAAGCCTTGCGGTTACATCACACTACTTATGGTTTATCAAATCAAAAAAATTAAATCATCTTTATTTGTATAGCACTTTTCCTGCAAAGACGTGCAACACAAAGTGTTTTAATTTAATTTAATTTTTTTTGTAGTAATTAATTTACGGAATTAATTACCACAATTAAAAGGAAAACAATTACTAAGAAAGCCCCGCCCTCCCACTCTCCATACTACACACACACACACACACACACACACACACACACACACACACAATCACACACAGTAGGGAGACATGGCATGGCATTGAGGATCAAGGAAACGCCCCCTTTGGGGCCGTCCACACTGGGAGGAGCCGCAGGCCGTGCCATTGGGGGACCAGCAACTGGGCCCCCCGACTCCGACAGACGGGCGGACCCCCACATTAAAGGGAGGAACCCCCAGCCGGCCAGGTCAAAGGGACCCAAGGATGGCACCCCCAGTGTGGAGGACCCCCCCCCCCCCCCCCCCCCAGGAAACACTGGAGTTAAAAGCTAAAGACTAAAAGCATAAAATAGGACTAAAAAGATCAAAACATTCATTCATTCATTTTCTACCGCTTTTTCCTCACGAGGGTCGCGGGGGGTGCTGGAGCGGGGTACATCTTGGACTGGTGGCCAGCCAATCACAGGGCACATATAGACAAACAACCATTCACACTCACATTCATACCTATGGACAATTTGGAGTCACCAATTAACCAATTTACCGGTGGATCTATGTTCCCACCCTCACCTATGGTCATGAGCTTTGGGTCATGACCCAAAGAATGAGATGGCGGATACAGGCGGCTGAAATGAGTTTCCTCCGTAGGGTAGCTGGACTCACCCTAAGAGATAGGGTGAGGAGCTCAGCCATCCGGGAGGGGCTCAGAGTAGAGCCGCTTCTCCTTCACATCGAGAGGAGTCAGTTGAGGTGGCTCGGGCATCTAGTCCGGATGCCTCCCGGACGCCTCCCTGGGGAGGTGTTCCGGGCATGCCCAGCCGGGAAAAGGCCCCGGGGCAGACCTAGGACACGCTGGAGGGACTATGTCTCACAGCTGGCCTGGGAACGCCTTGGTGTCCTCCCGGTGGAGCTGGAGGAGGTGGCCGGGGACCGGGAAGTCTGGGCTTCCCTTCTAAGACTGCTGCCCCCGCGACCCGGACCCGGATAAGCGGAGGAAAATGGATGGATGGATGGAATTAACCTAGCATGTTTTTTGGAATGTGGGAGGAAACCGGAGTACCCGGAGAAAACCCACGCATGCACGGGGAGAACATACAAACTCGAGGGTGGAATCGAACCCTGGTCCTCCTAGCTGTGAGGTCTGCGCGCTAACCACTCGTCCGCCGTGCCGCCCCTAGTTTTATTTCAATAAACACCATAAAAACAAGTTCCATCACAAATTTGAGGGAAAAGCCCCCACATGAAATCACTCATTTAAGGCTTCAACTATCTAAAAAAGGCAAAAAAAATGTGGCAACACTTTCTGACTTTACATCTTACAGGAGTAATTCCCAAGAGGCACATCATGAAGTAAAAACTTTTACTGTAAATACAGAAATAATATAAATCCCATAACCACTACCCTTGATAATTCCCCTCCAAGAATATCTTCCAAAAATTCCTCTTGTGTGGTGTCTCAGAGCTGGCAAGGAACCTGGATGTCACGTGGAGGTGTCACAGGCAGACCCATGTCATGGTCACATGTGTTGAAGAACCCCCAAAACCCAGGCACCGTTTCCTAATCACATCCACCCACTTTACCCACTGCAACCATCAATACAGCTTGTCTTGGAAGGCTGCAAGACAGCATTGCCACAAGGCCGCGACATGTGCTAACATGATCTGGTCATTAGGAGGTGGCAGAGTCGACAGATAGGAGACCTACAGTAACCCCCCTCCAGCAAGACCTGCTAATCAGTTTAAAAATGCCAGAGAGAACACCAATCCACCTCGCCAAAAAGAGAGACAGTAAGACGTTACCAGGGAGATTGCAGAAACATCACTCCAGCCAGACCTGATCATCTGTTCGGAGCACCACGCAAGACCACGGTGTTGGTGGAGTTCACTGTTCTGTGGGTGGATGAGTCGAAGCACTCTGAGTGGTGACAGACTGCATGAAGGCTGCCTGGAAGATAATCACATGACCCGTCCAAGTAAGATGAGGGGCTTCATCTGTTCTGAAAGCGTCTGCCTACTCAGCAACATAGTCAGAAAGGCACCAAAGAACTGATTGAGGAGGCAGACAAGGGCAGCTTCTGGCTACGGCTGAGGAGAAAGGAGAACATTTGGTGGCCAAATAACACCTACGGCATCAGCAGGGCTGGCATGGAGGAGATCCCTGCCATTACTCAGCTACTAGAAGATCTACAGAGGTGTAATGAGCGAAACCTCCATGAATGGTTGTTACCAGCTGATGTCACCAACAGAGGTGTTCAGAGGAACATGCAAAGGTGGAGGTGCATCATCATCATCATCAACCTGTATATTCACAAAAGGACGCTTTTGTAGCTCTTAATTCTGATTCACCTACCAAGAAAATACCATGACAAATATGATGCAGTTTTGCTGTAGTTATGGTTATGGTTAAATCAAATATTAATAAACCTATGCAAACTAGAACAAAGATGATGCGTCAGCAGGTGACCTCTGACATCACATCCAGATCAGGGGTGCTCACACTTTTTCAGCCTGCAAGCTACTTTTAAAAAATGCTACTTTTTAAAGTCCCAAATTTGTAATATATTTAGTATATTTTTTTAAGTACAGTAAACCTCGGATATATCGGACTCGGATGTATCGGAAATTCGCTCACAACGGACAGATAAAAAAGAACCGATTTTTCTGTAATGCATTTCCAATAAAAATTCATTGCATATATCGGATTTTTTATAACGGATTTCGCCTATTTCGGACAAAATCTCCAGTCCCGTTCCAATGCATTTCCATTAAATTTCCCTGGCATATATCGGATGGCCGCATCGTGGTGCTCTGATTCGCCGAATTGTGACAGGCCGCTATACGACGTCATTTGCAGCGTTTGCAGCGTTACCTGTCCAGGTACATTGG
Source organism: Doryrhamphus excisus (assembly GCF_030265055.1). NCBI lineage: Eukaryota > Metazoa > Chordata > Actinopteri > Syngnathiformes > Syngnathidae > Doryrhamphus > Doryrhamphus excisus. The sequence goes on along the minus strand of NC_080466.1, from coordinate 3,149,798 downwards.
AAACATAGTCAAGGAAGTGCCTTTTTATAACGGATAAAATCCCATTTACGCATATACCGGATATAAATCCGATATATGCGTAAAACGGACATTTTCCGGTATACGCATATAACGGATTTCGCTTATATCGGACAAAACCAGTGGGACAAATGAATCCGATATATCCGAGGTTTACTGTATGAGTATTTATTTATACATTGTACATGTATATCAGGGGTGCACACATATCTCAGCATGCAAGTTACAATCTTACTATCTCTTACAATAAACATATAACATATATATATATAATCCAACCGCTAAACTTTGCAAATACAACACTAAACACTATTTCATAGTCTCAAAGTTCAACCAAAGTAGTTGATATCACTCACAAATAATTCACATGTCAATTAAGTACGACAATTACTCAATAGTCGTGTACATAACCTGAGTAGTATGTCACCGTAGCATTCATTATACACATAATTACTTTATTAGTCCAGTTAAATAACTGCAAGTGCTCACATTTGCTATCAATCATTGCAGATTTTCAAGAAATTAAAATTATTATGCAAAAAAAAAAATGCAGCCGAAGTCAAGATAACATATTAAAAAGGTCTTAATAATAAAGGCACATTTACCAATTATTCATGAAATAATGTGTCCATTACTCAATACAAAGGGTTGGAACATTTGCATGACAGGTCCCCTTTAGTCAGCTGACTGATTTGCAAAGTGATATTTTTGCGATCACCCGAGACTACCTTTGCGATTGATCGGTAGATTGCGATCGACGTAATGGATAACAATTTCGACATTTCATTCATGTCCAAATAATTTTGATATATGACAAATGGCAACCTTAAGGATACTTCTCAAAGTCAACGAATTGTTTGAATATGAAATATGCCTGGATGAAGCTTTTCATGCATCCCACTCTGCCATCCTGTTTGTTCTTTTCTACTGCTTGGTGTAGTGGGTGGGAATCAGCTGGTGGGTGGAGCTGGCAGGTCTGCCGATACCTGTCCATATGGCCAAAGCTTTCTGTTATTATAAAAGGTAATCATATTGTGCATCACCGACTAACATTTTAGCTATCTCTATCATGTTTAAATAAGATGAAGAATGCACGTTTATGCATGTTTATGACTACATTTTGTTGCTTAAACGTGCCACAGAATCAGCAGCAAGGAAATAATACTGAACACAAACCCTCTTAACGTATGACCTTTTGAATGCATAAAGGCTACAGATCATCAATTATCATTATATCTGATGGACCCCGTCAGCATGTGGAGTGGTAATGAATGAGTCTATCCCCCATGCGTGGATTCATGCTTCTTCTTAATGCAAAGAAGCACTTAATGGTTTTGCTGCAGGGCGTGCTGCAGGTACTTAATGACTACACATTGCATAATTATGCATCCAGTCAGACTGGTTGGACCTGTGAGTATGCATGGACAGTTCATACATTCGACTAATCTGAGTTATTGTGTAATTTTGTGGATGACTTGACCTATGTGCGAAAAAAAAAAAAATGTGTGTACAATCATTATGCACATACTTTCAGTCAACAACACAGTAGTTTTGCCAAAAATTTCACCCATAAATTCAGGAGTATAAGAATTGCACCTTGTGGTGACCAGCATTTTTACATTTATCACTGTATATTCAGTTAATCTGAGTTAATCTGAATTTACTATTACAGAATGATAGTATTTATGCTGCGATGTTTCTAGTGGCAACTACAGTCATTCATTCATTTTCTACCGCTTTTCCTCACGAGGGTCGCGGGGGTGCTGGGGCCTATCCCAGCTGTCTTCGGGCGAGAGGCGGGGTACACCCTGGACTGGTCGCCAGCCAATCACAGGGCACATATAGACAAACAACCATTCACACTCACATTCATACCTATGAACAATTTGGAGTCGCTAATTAACCTAGCATGTTTTTGGAATGTGGGAGGAAACCGGAGTACCCGGAGAAAACCCACGCATGCACGGGGAGAACATGCAAACTCCACACAGAGATGGCCGAGGGTGGGAATTGAACCCTGGTCTCCTAGCTGTGAGGTCTGCGCACTAACCACCAGACCGCCGGTGGCAACTACATGAAAATTCTTATTTTCCTTTTTGTGCGTTTGTGTGTCCAAAGTGTGGCCCAGCTATTTTAAGTCTACTGCTATTTAATTATGGGCTCTTTTCATATTCTAAAAATATATTTTTTTTCATCATAAATATGAAATACTATTAGATGTTACACTAGCAACTATTTGACTGGGGTCCCCACAGCCCAATACTGGTTTGTGGGCAAGACCAAACTGGGCCATGGAAAACTTTCAGAAGCAATGATCCAAGAAGACACTAATTTAAAATAATTTTGTCGTTTTGATTGTATATCAATTTCTGAAATAAAAGCTATTATTCATTCATTCATTCATTTTTTTACCGCTTATCCTCACGAGGGTCGCGGGGGGTGCTGGAGCCTATCCCAGCTGTCTTCAGGCGAGAGGCGGGGTACACCCTGGACTGGTGGCCAGCCAATCACAGGGCACATATAGACAAACAACCATTCACACTCACAATTTGGAGTCGCTAATTAACCTAGCATGTTTTTGGAATGTGGGAGGAAACCGGAGTACCCGGAAAAAACCCACGCATGCACGGGAAGAACATGCAAACTCCACACAGAGATGGCCGAGGGTAAAAGCTATTTTTAAAATTATTTTATTTACTTGCTACATTAAATTCCGAGCAGTCCTTAAACGTGCCCCACTTGACCCCCCCATTATGAGCCGGTAAATATTCTCATTCATCCAGGCCATTGTATTCTGGAGCAGGTTTGATCGGTTCAAGCTCCAAGATCAAGGTGGTCTTTGCATGATGAAGCTTGCTCAGATGAGAACCAAAACATCTTTGAAGACAACCTAAACCAGGGGTTCTCATTAAGTCGATCGCGAGCTACCGGTCGATCGCGGAGGTGGTACTGGTCGATCGCTGGTCGATCGCGGCGTGACATTAAAAAAATATCATCCTAGCATCAATGCCGTCACTTGATTGATATACAGGGCAGCCATTCAGATGACAACTGAATGTTGCCCTTCGGGCGACCAATCAAATCAAACAACGTCTCTAAGTGCAGCAGAACTTACCATGTCAGCCTATCATCCATCCCCGTTACTTGATTGACATACAGGACAACCAATCAGATGACAACTGAATTTTGACCTCATTTTGACCCCAGGTCACCGCTCATGCGTAAACAACGATGCAAAGTGCTAAGCTAGTCGGCGAATTGCGAGATTTTAAAGCCCTCGCTAAAGTTTATGGTCACTAAAATGAGTGAAGGAGCTGGACCAAGTAAAAAGGCAAAAACTGGACCAAGTAAAAAGGCAAAAAACATATCACTTCCATACGGATATGGAATATTATACGGATATTATGATACGGATATTATCCATGACTCATAAACATTTGGAAGTGTGCTTGAGGCTGGCTATCAGCAGCTACTGTCCGGACTATGCATCCCTGGCTCATTCAATTCAGTGCAAGTCATCAAAGTAAACTCAGGTAATTACAAAAAATGTTAATAGTTAATTATGTGTGTTTTGCAATATTGGCTCATTTGGTTATGTAAGGTACATCAACATACATTGTACGTACAAATAATCCTCAATACATTTGAAAATAAATAGATGTTTTGCATTTTTGTAGTGGGTAGATCATTTTGACTCGGTCATTTTAGTGACCATAAACTTTAGCGAGGGCTTAAAATCTGACGCAATTCGCCAACTAGCTTAGCACTTTGCATCGTTGTTTACGCATGAGCGGTGACCTAAGGGTCAAAATTCAGTTGTCATCTGATTGGCTGCCCTGTATATCAATCAAGTGACGGCATTGATGCTAGGATGATATTTTTTTAATGTCACGCCGCGATCGACCAGTACCACCTCCGCGATCGACCGGTAGCTCGCGATCGACTTAATGAGCACCCCTGCTCTAGAGTTTAACCATGTCAGTATCAGCCCCCGTAGCTGTCCAATCAGAGCGCGCTGCTCTGGTATCGTGCCCGTGAAACAACCAATCAGAGAACAGTGCACGAGGGTTTGTTTTGCTGCCGTCTGTGCTCTGTCAACATGTCAGCGGCGCCGGGAGTGTCAAAAATAGCAAACAGAATATTAGAAATGGAACGTTTTATCACCATTAATGAGGAGGACACTCTTGAAATGATGGAAAAAACTAAAAATGCAAATACAAGTCGGAAAACCAAGGGCGACTGCAACAGCAAGAACGAACGAAGACTGGTAGAAAGTATTCCCCCGCCTGAGTTAGACAAATACGTGTCTATGTTTATTGTAACGTCGTTGCCGACGCTATGGAAAGGACACGACTGTGATCGCTAACAAGCTTTTATTACGCAACAATACTGGCTACTGTCGGCCGTAACCACGCCGTTGCAACCACCGCCAGCAACGCAACAGTGCTTCCTCAACACGACACGCCCCCACCCCTGGTGCATTCACAGTCACGCGGAACAGTGATTCTCTCAAATCAAAATTCAACTCTCTGGCACGTTACATGATGGAAAAGCGAAAGTACGTGATAATAAGCTCATGATTAAATAGTATGTGATAATAAGACCCAGTATCATGCCCCCAAGTGCTAGAACAGGGGTGGGCAAACTACGGCCCGGGGGCCACATCCGGCCCGCCAAGTGTTTGAATACGGCCCGCCCAATCTTTCAAAAGTATTGAATTTAAACTCAACATACAACCTGGCATCATGGCCTGAGCCAACCTTTTGATGGTTGTATCGATTTCGTTGTTTGACATGGTCTGTTGTTTACAAAGTGCTCCTGAAAAAAGAGACACAAGCACATAATAATAATAAAAATTAAAATAATAATTATTATATTATTATTATAACTATTATGATTATTATATTATATTAATGCTAATTATTATATTAATTATATATAATAATATTGTTATATTTGCATATTTTACATAATAATAATATAATAATTATTATTTTAATTTTATTTTAATTATTATAATATTTTATTATTTTTAAAATATTTAAATATAAATATAAAATAATAAATAATAATAGCAGATTGCATGACAATTTTACAGATACAATAATACCAGGTGGACTGTTACGTGTAAAATATATAGTCTGCCCCCCCCCCCCCCCCCCCCGGAAATGCCCCCCCCGGCTGATACTGACACTTGGGGGCATGATACGGGGCCTGATACCAGACAAACCATGTGATAACCTCTAAGTACAGCTCCTCCAGGATGGCACCCTAATGTGTGCCATGGCCAGAATGTTTGTTGTGTACATATATTGGTGGAGATACCATGAGACAGGCCAGTACACTATGATGGAGACGTCTATCATGACAGGACGCACCTAACGCTCCAGAACCCATGTTCAAAAACCAGAGCCACCAACTGGTGGAAATATATATCTGCCATAACTTTGTTATGCATGCATCGGATAGTCTTGAATTTTTTTTTTTTTTTTGGTAGGGTGGGTCAACCTCTGGTCTGTGACTGTGTGTGTACATAGACTGTATAGCGCCACCAACTGGTGGAAATGTATATCTACCGTTACTTCCTCCCACATGGTCAGATCGGGCCGACATTTTTTCTGGTCGTTTTTGGGTACCCTCTGGTCTATGACTCTGTGTGTACATAGACTGAATAGCGCCACCAACTGGTGGAAATGTATATCTGCTGTTACTTCCCTATGCATGGTCGGATTGTCTCGAAATTTTTTTCGATGGGTTGGGTCACCCTCCACTCTTTGAATCAGGTGGAAATGTATATCTGCAAATTTCCCCACCGAGGGACGAATAAAGTCATATCTTATCTTATCTTACACCAGGAGAGGTGTAAGACGGTCTGAGGAGATCAACCATCCGGTCTGAGACTACCTGGTCCTTAATGCAAAGAAGATGAGGAAGAACACTGCCAGAGCCCAACAAACTGACCAGTCCAGGGTGTACCCCGCCTCTCGCCCCAAGACGGCTGGGATAGGCTCCAGCATCCCCCGCCACCCTTGTGAGGAAAAGCGGTAGAAAATGAATGAATGAATGTTGTCATTACACAAGCATATAGTCGATTTGGGTCGCCAATCTGTTTCCCATTGTTGTCCAAAGATAAACACAGCTTTGACAAGTGTTGTTCTCGGTCAAGTAACGACCTCCAGTTCCTTCAATTCTATCTGAATTAATGGCATTTTACCGTATATCTACATCCATATGTACATTATAGTGGTTTTACATAATGTTGTGTGTGTACATGTGCTCACGACGTGCACGTACACAACAGATTGTGTAGTCTGACAGCTCCTGCCAGTTGGTCGCTCCTCATTCTTTATTGAGTTGGTGCTATCGCACAGGGCCAGGTGGCCGACGGGCAGCGGCCCACCTCCCTGCATGCACACATGTGAACATCTCCAAAGAGTAAATTGGTGCCCACGTCACTCCTTGAGTCTCCTTATATGCAAATCAGAACACGCACAGCAAAAATGAGAATCAAGCAACATCAATTCAATTGAATGATGACAGGCGTCTTAAATAAGGGGGTATTTTTTTTACAGCTTCATGGAAATCTTTCTCTTCCTGTAATCAGAAACAAACTCTGCATGCGTGTGTTTCTGCTGTTTTTCGGATGCTATTTTGGTTTGCTCACTCCATCTGTCTCCAAATCTTCTTCCAATGTTCACATGTCCAAAATTACCGAAACCATGTTGCTCACTCTCTGATTGCGACATGAGCGTTTTAGCTAATTAATCTACAATTCACAGTCAGAAAAGATCAAATTCTGTCTTTTGGCTCTTACAGTGTACATACATATACTGTACGTATACTGTAGGGAATACAAATGTTACCTAGTAACATTAACTAGAACTAGAACGGTGATTAAGGGTTCAGACAACAAACATCTAAACTACATCATCATCTGAAGCCACGTATACGTCGACCCAAATATTCCAATTCCATTTGGTTTATTTGCTCAAACGGAAAGAATTGAACCTTTGTATACGCCTCATTCCGAAAGAAAAGTGCTAATCCGAATGAATATATAATCGAATTAACAGGGGTGGAATATTCCTTTCCCCAATTCGATTGAGGTATCTTGTAGCCGCTCAAACGGAAAGTTGTCAGAATGCGTTCTTTTCTTCTTCTGTACTTTATTGGCGGTTGGCAAGCAGCTTTCGTGTGCATTAGCGCCATCTGTGGAACAGAATCATTCACAAGTCCAGTTTTATTAAAAAAGAAAATATATATCTATATAAAACATGTGCCGAGCTTAATTATAAATTATTAGCAAGATTGAACTTTATCTTTTCCTGTTCCAGGGTGCGTTCTTTCAGCGAATGCTGAGATATGACGTAACACACAGCTCGAGACGTTTTTTCGATTTAAAAAAATGGAGGCCAGCAATCGGCACTGGACTGCTGCGGAAAATTTGTTTTTGATTCAAACTAAATTTCAAGACTGGACAAACGAAAAACTGGCAATACGGAATTATTCCAACAAGTGAAAGAACAACTCGGGGAAGTCGGTATCATGTGATGTTGGTGTTTACGCTTTACTGGGCATGCCCCATTGACTATTCTGGTTGATTATAGCGACACATGTAGACAAGAGATTAGAATATTCCTTTCCATGTATAACATTGCTTTCGGAAAGGTCATTCGGAAAGAGAAAAACTCCTCATGTAAACATGGCTAATGTTACAATGTTTATCTAATTACATGACAGAAATATGAAACAGTTTAAGTAAAATGAATGCCAATTCCTCCTGTTTAGCCAGCCATTGTGGGTGTAACATGTAACATGTAATATGTAACATGTAACATGTAACATGTTGAACAATTTTGCTCTGATCTCGAATCTGAAATCTGATTGGCTGAAAATAGCAACCGCAATAATAATAGTGCTAATAATTGCTAATACTGTGTCTATTCTGAAGGCCTTGGGCAGATTGCATTGATCCGGGCCAGCAGAAAAGGCTTTGCTGGCTGCACGGACTGCACACCACTTGTCTCGACAGGTGGTGTTCAGTGAAGAAATAAAAGCAATAAGTTTAATGAATTAATCATGGTGACCGTTTGACCCTGGAACAGATTGCAGTCAATCCCTGCACATTCGGCAGCCCTTGAATGCACCATAGTTGTGTGCTGTTGGACATTGACTTTGATCATGTCAATCTGACCTGATAATTTGCAGTGAGGTGAAGATAAGTTAATAGAATATCTGAAATAGAAAAATCAGAACAAACAAGCACAGATTATGTAGACCAGGGGTCTCAAACACGCGGCCCGCGGGCCAAATGTATGGTATCATGTACCCAGAAAAAATTATTACGTTTGATTAATGTTCATGTTAAAGGTTAAATAACTGTTAATAGCTATCCTCCCTATCCGTGTGGAAGTGGTAAGTTTTTGGCTATTTAAGTTTAAAGGAAATAACTTGAAGGCTACCGTTTAGGTCGCTAGCTCTCTAGTTTGCGAGTTAGCATGTGTCTCAAGACCCTGCAGTTGCGCAATATGTTGTAAATAAAAAGAGTATAAATGTGACTATAGTCGTGTTTTGTCATGTCTACAGGGCTCTAATAATGCTTTGTTCATTTTAATCTGAAAAAAATAATTTGTCTACCCACCAACTATATGTGGTTTCTTAATTTTTTATTATTTGCTGTTTTATTATTATTATTATTATATTTATTTATAACTGATTGATTAATTTTCTTTATTCTTGATTTGTTCATTTATTTTTCATTTTATTTTGTGCAGAAAAATAAAAATGAAGATATTTGAGAACAGTGGAATGTTTTATCAGAGCTTTTATTGTAGAAAATCGGAACCAAAGCACTGAAAAAGTTTGTATATTTTTCTGTTTTTAATAAATGCGTTTTTTTTTTTTTTTTGGAAAACCTGATGCGGTCCAGCCTTGCCCAGACCCTAGCTCCAGTGGCCCCCAGGTAAATTGAGTTTGAGACCCCTGATGTAGACGCTTCCCTATCATGCTAGTCTCTAGTCCAAGTCTGATGACCAGGCTAAAGGCTACACGCTTGACCCATTCTGAAACAGACAGATATCAATTTCTCACCGTTTTTCGCCAATCACCGGCGGTTTTGAAACATATCTCCTCTGAAAAGTGGGGATCTTCTGTATTTCTATTCCCATTATTTTTTGATGGAAAAATAGTTTCGGGATAAATGGTGCCTGACCTCAAAGGTTTCATTGTATTTGATTCCCTCTGACTCCGATAAAATTGCACGTATTTTTCAAGAGTCTGGTAAGCAGGTCCTTTAACAGCCCTATAATGATCGGGTCTCTGTTTGAACGGTCTCACTCGAGTCCCTCAAGCAGCTGGTCAGGATGTGCTGCAGGCCCGTCTGTGTGCGTGTCAACGTTCTACAGTTCATCTCTGATTCTAACCTATCTCCCTTATCCAAGGTCATTAGCTACCTTATGAATAGTTGAAACGTTTTTAAATTTTACATTCACATCATCTTTGTGATGTCATTACAATTCAGTCCTGGTCCATCTCAATGACAATACGACCCCCCCACCACCTCTCGCCAAACTCCCGCCCACTTCACCAATGTAATTAACCCCCCTTCTACAAAACACCCGTGGGTCAGGTACTGTCAATGTGATCAAAATGGTTAGTCTGTGTTCTTAAATGAGTATTCCATCGTTGTATAAAAGAATTACTGTTTGGTCAGTGTGGTCATGAGGTACGTAGAGGAGGAATAAAGAAGCAGGATGGAGATGAGCCACTTTATTCGGCCTA